>NC_090241.1:13570000-13778040 GCF_024489055.1 Chanodichthys erythropterus | reverse complement strand
AGCAGCCAATAACTATTGACTTCATAGCCTCACCCTAGCAACCAGGTGCCGAATTTTGCCACTGCAAGCACCATTCACATTTTCTTCAGGAAATGTACATTCTAGTATTGTAATTACTATTCACCTGAACAAAACTTTGGCGCGTAACTCGTCCCGCACCGTTTGTCGTAGACCCACGAATGAGGTGTCAAATCGACCGGCTTATTGAGGAGAGGTGTGCTATGACTTTTCTAAGTGATCGGGTGTACGATGTTCGCACAGCGTACGAAAAAAATGGCTAAAAAAACTCCCATAGACTTAACATTGGGTCAAAATCTGTGAGATCATATCTTTGGATCAGAAGGTCATAGAGACTTGGGGCTGGGCTCTTTTGATTCGGCCAGCCAATAAGTAGTGGCACAGCAACTTCATAGCCACGCCCTAGCAACCAATTACAGCACCCTAGCAACCGGGGCTGAATTTTGCCACTGCAAGCACCATTCACATTTTCTTCAGGAAATGTACATTCTAGTATTGTAATTACTATTCACCTAGACAAAACTTTGGCACATAACTCGTCCCGCACCGTTTGTCGTAGACCCACAAATGAGGTGTCAAATCGACCGGCTTATTGAGGAGAGGTGTGCTATGACTTTTCTAAGTGATCGGGTGTACGATGTTCGCACAGCGTACGATAAAAACGGCTGAGAAACTCCCATAGACTTAACATTGGGTCAAAATCTGTGAGATTATATCTTTGGATCAGAAGGTCATAGAGACTTGGGGCTGGGCTCTTTTGATTCGGCCAGCCAATAAGTAGTGACACAGCAACTTCATAGCCACGCCCTAGCAACCAATTACAACACCCTAGCAACTGGTGCCGAATTTTGCCACTGCAAGCACCATTCACATTTTCTTCAGGAAATGTACATTCTAGTTATTATTATTATTATTATTATTATTATTCCACACAAAATTTTGGCGCGCTACTCCTCCCGCAGCTTTTGTCCTAGACCCATGAATGAGGTGTCAAATCGACCGGCTTATTGAGGAGAGGTGTGCTATGACTTTTATAAGCGATCGGGTGTACGATGTTCGTCCGACGGGCGAAAAATCGGGCGAAAAATCCCATAGACTTAACATTGGGACGAACTTTGACAAGTCATAACTCTGGATCACAATGTCATAGAGACAAGGGGGTGGGCTCATTTTACTCAGGCAACCAATCAGTCTATCAAGATAATTTTAAAGCTATCAAGCCACGCCCTAGCAACCATAGAGAGTACCTTAGCAACAAGTTCCATAGACTTCCATTGAAAAAGATCAAAGGAATATCTTTGGATAGGAGTGTCATAGAAACATGAGGGTGGGCTCATTTGACTCGGGGCAGCAAACGGCCAATCACGAATCACCTTAAACACTTCATAGCCACGCCCTAGCAACTATTTAGAGCACCCTAGCAACTCAAAGCATAGAGGGGATATCTTCAAATCTGAACATCATAGAGGAATGGGGGTTGGTTTATATCATTCATACTGGCAAGCAGCCTTTGGTTTATCATTACTGGCAGCTGCCAAGCCACTCCCTAGCAACCAAACAGAGTACCCTAGCAACCGTTTTGCAAGATCTATATCTCTGCATCAGAACATCGTACAGACATGGGTGTTGGTTTATATTGTCAAGCAGCCTTTGGAGTATCATCATTGGTAGCTACCAAGCCACTCCCTAGCAACCAAACAGAGTACCCTAGCAACCGTTTTGAAACACCTATATTTCTGCATCAGAACATTATAGAGACATGGCGGTTGGCTCTTTTGACTCATGCTAGCAAACTGGACTTCCACCATGCTACACATGCTAGCAGTGAATAGCTACATGCTAATAGTGATTAGCTTAAGGTTTAAACATGACACAAACTAGTAAAAATGTGTTAGAATAATGCTAGTGGCCTGTTAATTGTGTTAGCATGATGCTAGTAGCATGCTAATCATGTTAGCATCATGTTAGCAAACATGCTAATCATGTTAGCATCTTGTTAAATACATGCTAACAACATGGTAATCATGCTAGCATCATGCTAGCATTATGCTAATGATGTTAGCATGTTCTTAACATTATCTTAACATGATTAGCATCTTGTTAAAATCATGCTAACAACATGGTAATCATGCTTTAGCATCATGCTAGCATTATGCTAATCATGTTAGCATGTTTCTTTAGCATTATGCTAACATGATTAGCATCTTGTTTAAAACATGCTAGCAGCATGCTAAGGGTGTTAGCATCATGCTAGCAACATGCTAATCATGTTAGCATGTTGCTTAACATAATGCTAACATGATTAGCATTTGGTTAAAATAATGCTTAGCAACATGGTAATCATCTTTAGCATCATGCTTTAGCATTATCTTAATCATGTTAGCATGTTGCTTAGCATTATGCTAACATGACTAGCATTTTGTTTAAAACATGCTAGCAGAATGCTTAGGGTGTTAGCATCATGCTAGCAACATGCTAATCATGTTAGCATCTTGGTAAAAACATCTAAGCAAAATGGTAATCATCTTTAGCATCATGTTACCATTATCTTAATCATGTTAGCATGTTGCTTAGCATTATGCTAACATGATTAGCATCTTGTTAAAATCATGGTAGCAACATGGTAATCATGCTAGCATCATGCTAGCATTATGCTAATCATGTTAGCATGTTTTGCTAGCATTATGCTAACATGATTAGAATCTTGCTAAAAACATGCTGGCATTATGCTATGGGTGTTAGCATCATGCTAGCAACATGCTAATCTGTTAGCATCTTGCTAAAAACATCCTAGCAGGACGGTAATTATGTTAGCATCATGCTAATCAAGAGTGCTGAGTTTTGCCACTGCAAGCACCATTCACATTTTCTCCAGGAAATGTACATTCTAGTATTGTAATTACTATTCACCTAGACAAAACTTTGGCGCGTAACTCGTCCCGCACCGTTTGTCGTAGACCCATGAATGAGGTGTCAAATCGACCGGCTTATTGAGGAGAGGTGTGCTATGACTTTTCTAAGCGATCGGGTGTACGATGTTTGCACAGCGGACGAAAAAAACGGCTGAAAAAAACTCCCATAGACTTAACAATGGGTCAAAATCTGTGAGATCATAGCTTTGGATCAGAAGGTCATAGAGACTTGGGGCTGGGATCTTTTGATTCGGCCAGCCAATAAGTAGTGACACAGCAACTTCATAGCCACACCCTAGCAACCAATTACAGCACCCTAGCAACCGGTGCCGAATTTTGCCACTGCAAGCACCATTCACATTTTCTTCAGGAAATGTACATTCTAGTTAATGGTGCTTGCCAAAGGCAAAGCTCCATTCTTATTCTCCTGCATACTTATTATTATTATTATTATTATTATTATTATTATTCCACACAAAATTTTGGCGCGCTACTCCTCCCGCAGCTTTTGTCCTAGACCCATGAATGAGGTGTCAAATCGACCGGCTTATTGAGGAGAGGTGTGCTATGACTTTTATAAGCGATCGGGTGTACGATGTTCGTCCGACGGGCGAAAAATCGGGCGAAAAATCCCATAGACTTAACATTGGGACGAACTTTGACAAGTCATAACTCTGGATCACAATGTCATAGAGACAAGGGGGTGGGCTCATTTTACTCAGGCAACCAATCAGTCTATCAAGATCATTTTAAAGCTATCAAGCCACGCCCTAGCAACCATAGAGAGTACCTTAGTAACAAGCTCCATAGACTTCCATTGAAAAAGATCAAAGGAATATCTTTGGATAGGAGTGTCATACAAACATGAGGGTGGGCTCGTTTGACTCGAGGCAGCAAACCGCCAATCACAAATAACCTTAAAGCACCCTAGCAACCCAAAGCATAGGCAGATATCTTCAAATCTGAATATCATAGAGGCATGGGGGTTGGTTTATATCATTCATACTGGCAAGCAGCCTTTGGTTTATCATTACTGGCAGCTGCCAAGCCACTCCCTAGCAACCAAACAGAGTACCCTAGCAACTGTTTTGCAAGATCTATATCTCTGCATCAGAACATCGTAAAGACATGGGTGTTGGTTTATATTGTCAAGCAGCCTTTGGAGTATCATCATTGGTAGCTGCCAAGCCACTCCCTAGCAACCAAACAGAGTACCCTAGCAACCGTTTAGCAATATCTATATCTCTGCATCAGAGCATCATAGAGACATGGCGGATGGCTCTTTTGACTAATGCTAGCAAACTGGACTTCCAACATGCTACACATGATAGCAGTGAATAGCTACATGCTAATAGTGATTAGCTTAGGGTTTAAACATGACACAATCTAGTAAAAATGTGTTAGCCTCATGCTGGTAACATGCTAATTGTGTTAGCATCATGTTAGTAGCATGCTAATCATGTTAGCATCATGCTAGCAAACATGCTAATCATGTTATCATCTTGTTAAAACCATGCTAATCATGTTAGCATGTCGCTAGCATTATGCTAACATGATTAGCATATTGTTTAAAACATGTTAGCAGCATGCTAAGGGTGTTAGCATCATGGTAGCAACATGCTAATCATGTTAGCATCTTGCTAAAAACATCCTAGCAGGACGGTAATTATGTTAGCATAGTTATTGAGGAGAGGTGTGCTATGACTTTTCTAAGCGATCGGGTGTACGATGTTCGCACAGCATACGAAAAAACGGCTGAAAAAACTCCCATAGACTTAACATGGGGGCCAAATCTGTGAGATCATATCTTTGGTTTAGAAGGTCATAGAGACTTGGGGCTGGGCTCTTTTGACTCGGCCTATCAAGCCGCCAATAACTAGTGACTTCATGGCCACGCCCTAGCAACCAATTACAGCACCCTAGCAACCGGGTGCCGAATTTTGCCACTGCAAGCACCATTCACATTTTCTTCAGGAAATGTACATTCTAGTTAATGGTGCTTGCCAAAGGCAAAGCTCCATTCTTATTCTCCTGCATACTTATTATTATTATTCTGCTTCTTCTTCTTCTTCTTCTGGACAAAATTTCTGCGCGCTACTCCTCCCGCAGCTTTTGTCGTAGACCCATGAATGAGGTGTCAAATCGACCGGCTTATTGAGGAGAGGTGTGCTATGACTTTTATAAGCGATCGGGTGTACGATGTTCGTCCAGTGGGCGAAAAATCGGGCGAAAAATCCCATAGACTTAACATTGTGATGATATTTGACGAGTCATAGCTCCTAATGAGGATTTCATAGAAACATGTGGGTTACTACGTTTGAAGGGGCTGACAGGCTGTGTCAGATCATATCTCAAAATGGGGTGTAAGTTGTACCCCTGGGGCGCAAGAGCTGCCCAAAGTTGCCCCATAGACATACTATGGTGAAGCCGTGCCCATGAACCAGGAAGTACTGTGTTTTTCCTACTATGGGAAATTACATAGGGATTTTGTATTGAACATAACTCTGGATTACAATGTCATAGAGACAAGGGGGTGGGCTCATTTTACTCAAACAACCAATCAGTCTCTCAGGATCATTGTGAAACTATCAAGCCACGCCCTAGCAAGCATATAGAGCACCTTAGTAACAAGCTCCATAGACTTCCATTGAAAAAGATCAAATGAATATCTTTGGATAGAAGTGTCATAGAAACATGAGGGTGGGCTCATTTGACTCGGGGCAGCAAACAGCCAATCACGAATCACCTTCAAGACCTCCTAGCCACGCCCTAGCAACCATTAAGAGCACCCTAGCAACCCAAAGCAAAGAGGGATATCTTCAAATCTGAATATCATGCAAGCATGGGGGTTGGTTTAAATCATTCATACTGGCAAGCAGCCTTTGGTTTATCATTACTGGCAGCTGCCAAGCCACTCCCTAGCAACCAAACAGAGTACCCTAGCAACCGTTTTGCAAGATCTATATCTCTGCATCAGAACATCGAAAAGACATGGGTGTTGGTTTATATTGTCAAGCAGCCTTTGGAGTATCATCATTGGTAGCTGCCAAGCCACTCCCTAGCAACCAAACAGAGTACCCTAGCAACGATTTAGCAAGATCTATATCTCTGCATCAGAGCATCATAGAGACATGGCGGTTGGCTCTTTTGACTCATGCTAGCAAACTGGACTTCCAACATGCTACACATGCTAGCAGTGAATAGCTACATGCTAATAGTGATTAGCTTAGTGTTTAAACATGACACAAACTAGTAAAAATGTGTTAGCATCATGATGGTAGCATGCTAATTGTGTTAGCATCATGGTAGTAGCATGCTAATCATGTTAGCATCATGCTAGCAAACATGCTAATCATGTTAGCATCTTGTTAAAAACATGCTAGCAACATGGTAATCATGCTAGCATCATGCTAATCATGTTAGCATGTTGCTAGCATAATGCTAACATGATTAGCATCTTGTTAAAATCATGCTAGCAACATGGTAATCATGTTAGCATCATGCTAGCATAATGCTAATCATGTTAGCATGTTGCTAGCGTTATGCTAACATGATTAGCATCTTGTTAAAATCATGCTTAGCAACATGGTAATCATGCTAGCATAATGCTAGCATTATGCTAATCATGTTAGCATGTTCCTAGCATTATGCTAACATGATTAGCACCTTGTTTAAAACATGTTAGCAGCATGCTAAGGGTGTTAGCATCATGCTAACAACATGCTAATCATGTTAGCATGTTGCTAGCATTATGTTAACATGATTAGCATCTTGTTAAAAACATCCTAGCAGGATGCTACGGGTGTTAGCATCATGCTAGTAACATGCTAATCATGTAAGCATGTTGCTCGCATTATGCTAACATGATTAGCATCTTGCTGAAAACATCCTAGCAGTATGCTAATGGTGTTAGCATCATGCTAGCATCATGCTAATCAAGAGTGCCGAATTTTGCCACTGCAAGCACCATTCACATTTTCTTCAGGAAATGTACATTCTAGTATTGTAATTACTATTCACCTAGACAAAACTTTGGCACATAACTCGTCCCGCACCGTTTGTCGTAGACCCACAAATGAGGTGTCAAATCGACCGGCTTATTGAGGAGAGGTGTGCTATGACTTTTCTAAGTGATCGGGTGTACGATGTTCGCACAGCGTATGATAAAAACGGCTGAGAAACTCCCATAGACTTAACATTGGGTCAAAATCTGTGAGATTATATCTTTGGATCAGAAGGTCATAGAGACTTGGGGCTGGGCTCTTTTGATTCGGCCAGCCAATAAGTAGTGACACAGCAACTTCATAGCCACGCCCTAGCAACCAATTAAAACACCCTAGCAACTGGTGCCGAATTTTGCCACTGCAAGCACCATTCACATTTTCTTCAGGAAATGTACATTCTAGTATTGTAATTACTATTCACCTGAACAAAAATTTGGCACGTAACTCGTCCCGCACCGTTTGTCGTAGACCCACGAATGAGGTGTCAAATCGACCGGCTTATTGAGGAGAGGTGTGCTATGACTTTTCTAAGCGATTGGGTGTACGATTTTCGCACAGCATACGAAAATACGGCTGAAAAAAGTCCCATAGACTTAACATGGGGGCCAAATCTGTGAGATCATATCTTTGGTTTAGAAGGTCATAGAGACTTGGGGCTGGGCTCTTTTGATTCAGCCTGCCAATAAGTATTGACACAGCATCTTCATAGCCACGCCCTAGCAACCAATTACAGAACCCTAGCAACCGGTGACGAATTTTGCCACTGCAAGCACCATTCACATTTTCTTCAGGAAATGTACATTCTAGTATTGTAATTACTATTCACCTGAACAAAACTTTGGCGCGTAACTCGTCCTGCACCGTTTGTCATAGACCCACAAATGAGGTGTCAAATCGACCGGCTTATTGAGGAGAGGAGAGGTGTGCTATGACTTTTCTAAGCGATTGGGTGTACGATTTTCGCACAGCGTACGAAAAAATCGGCTGAAAAAACTCCCATAGACTTAACATTGGGTCAAAATCTGTGATATCATATCTTTGGATCAGAAGGTCATAGAGACTTGGGGCTGGGCTCTTTTGATTCGGCCAGCCAATAAGTAGTGACGCAGCAACTTCATAGCCACGCCCTAGCAACCAATTACAGCACCCTAGCAACCGGGGCCGAATTTTGCCACTGCAAGCACCATTCACATTTTCTTCAGGAAATGTACATTCTAGTATTGTAATTACTATTCACCTGAACAAAACTTTGGCGCGTAACTCGTCCCGCACCGTTTGTCGTAGACCCACGAATGAGGTGTCAAATCGACCGGCTTATTGAGGAGAGGTGTGCTATGACTTTTCTAAGCGATTGGGTGTACGATGTTCGCACAGCGTACGAAAAAACGGCTGAAAAAACTCCCATAGACTTAACATGGGGGCCAAATCTGTGAGATCATATCTTTGGTTTACATGGTCATAGAGACTTGGGGCTGGGCTCTTTTGGCTCGGCCTATCAAGCCGCCAATAAGTAGTGACTTTATGGCCACGCCCTAGCAACCAATTACAGCACCCTAGCAACCGGTGCCGAATTTTGCCACTGCAAGCACCATTCACATTTTCTTCAGGAAATGTACATTCTAGTTAATGGTGCTTGCCAAAGGCAAAGCTCCATTCTTATTCTTCTGCATACTTATTATTCTTCTTCTTCTTCTTCTGGACACAATTTCTGCGCGCTACTCCTCCCGCAGTTTTTGTCATAGACCCATGAATGAGGTGTCAAATCGACCGGCTCATTGAGGACAGGTGTGCTATGACTTTTATAAGCGATCGGGTGTACGATGTTCGTCCGGCGGGCGAAAAAGTAGCGAAAAAATCCCATAGACTTTGCATTGGGACAAACTTTGATGAGTAATAGCTCCTAACGAGAATTTCATAGAAACATGTGGGTTACCACGTTTGAAGAGCCTGATAGGCTCTCTCAGACCATACCTCAAAATGGGGTGTAAGTTGTACCCCTGGGGCACAAGAGCTGCCCAAAGTTGCCCCATAGACATACTATGGTGAAGCCGTGCCCATGAACCAGGAAGTACTGTGTTTTTCCTACTATGGGAAATTACATAGGGATTTTGTTTTGAACATAACTCTGGATCACAATGTCTTAAAGACAAGGGGGTGGGCTCATTTTACTCAGGCAACCAATCAGTGTCTCAGGTTCATTGTGAAGCTATCAAGCCACGCCCTAGCAACCATATAGAGCACCATAGCAACAAGTTCCATAGACTTCCATTAAAAAAGATCAAATGAATATCTTTGGATAGGAGTGTCATAGAAACATGAGGGTGGGCTCATTTGACTCGGGGCAGCAAACGGCCAATCACGAATCACCTGAAACACTTCATAGCCACGCCCTAGCAACCATTTAGAGCACCCTAGCAACCCAAAGCAAAGAGGGATATCTTCAAATCTGAATATCATAGAGGCATGGGGGTTGGTTTATATCATTCATACTGGCAAGCAGCCTTTGGTTTATCATTACTGGCAGCTGCCAAGCCACTGCCTAGCAACCAAACAGAATACCCTAGCAACCGTTTTGCAAGATCTATATCTCTGTATCAGAGCATCATAGAGACATGGCGGTTGGCTCTTTTGACTCATGCTAGCAAACTGGACTTCCAACATGCTACACATGCTATCAGTGAATAGCTACATGCTAATAGTGATTAGCTTAGGGTTTAAACATGACACAAACTAGTAAAAATGTGTTAGCATAATGCTGGTAACATGCTAATTGTGTTAGCATCATGCTAGTAGCATGCTAGTCATGTTATCATCATGCTAGCAAACATGCTAATTATGTTAGCATCTTGTTAAAAACATGCTAACAACATGGTAATCATGCTAGCATCATGCTAGCATTATGCTAATCATGTTAGCATGTTCTTGCTAGCATAATGCTTAACATGATTAGCATCTTTTTAAAAACATGCTTAGCAGCATCTTAAGGGTGTTAGCATTATCTAGCAACATGCTAATCATGTTAGCATTTTGCTAGCATTATGTTAACATGATTAGCATCTTTCTAAAAACATGTTAGCAGGATGCTAAGGGTGTTAGCATAATGCTAGCAACATGCTAATCATGTTAGCATCTTGCTAAAAACATCCTAGCAGGACGGTAATTATGTTAGCATAATGCTAATCAAGAGTGCCGAGTTTTGCCACTGCAAGCACCATTCACATTTTCTTCAGGAAATGTACATTCTAGTATTGTAATTACTATTCACCTGAACAAAACTTTGGCGCGTAACTCGTCCCGCACCGTTTGACGTAGACCCACAAATGAGGTGTCAAATCGACCGGCTTATTGAGGAGAGGTGTGCTATGACTTTTCTAAGCGATTAGGTGTACGATATTCGCACAGCGTACGAAAAAACGGCTGAAAAAACTCCCATAGACTTAACATGGGGGCCAAATCTGTGAGATCATATCTTTGGTTTAGATGGTCATAGAGACTTGGGGCTGGGCTCTTTTGGCTCGGCCTATCAAGCCGCCAATAAGTAGTGACTTTATGGCCACGCCCTAGCAACCAATTACAGCACCCTAGCAACCGGTGCCGAATTTTGCCACTGCAAGCACCATTCACATTTTCTTCAGGAAATGTACATTCTAGTATTGTAATTACTATTCACCTGAACAAAACTTTGGCGCGTAACTCGTCCTGCACCGTTTGTCATAGACCCACAAATGAGGTGTCAAATCGACCGGCTTATTGAGGAGAGGTGTGCTATGACTTTTCTAAGCGATTGGGTGTACGATGTTCGCACAGCGTACGAAAAAACGGCTGAAAAAACTCCCATAGACTTAACATGGGGGCCAAATCTGTGAGATCATATCTTTGATTTAGATGGTCATAGAGACTTGGGGCTGGGCTCTTTTGGCTCGGCCTATCAAGCCGCCAATAAGCAGTGACTTTATGGCCACGCCCTAGCAACCAATTACAGCACCCTAGCAACCGGGTTCTGAATTTTGCCACTGCAAGCACCATTCACATTTTCTTCAGGAAATGTACATTCTAGTATTGTAATTACTATTCACCTGAACAAAACTTTGGCGCGTAACTCGTCCCGCACCGTTTGTCGCAGACCCACGAATGAGGTGTCAAATCGACCGGCTTATTGAGGAGAGGTGTGCTATGACTTTTCTAAGCGATTGGGTGTACGATGTTCGCACAGCGTACGAAAAAACGGCTGAAAAAACTCCCATAGACTTAACATGGGGGCCAAATCTGTGAGATCATATCTTTGGTTTACATGGTCATAGAGACTTGGGGCTGGGCTCTTTTGGCTCGGCCTATCAAGCCGCCAATAAGTAGTGACTTTATGGCCACGCCCTAGCAACCAATTACAGCACCCTAGCAACCGGTGCCGAATTTTGCCACTGCAAGCACCATTCACATTTTCTTCAGGAAATGTACATTCTAGTTAATGGTGCTTGCCAAAGGCAAAGCTCCATTCTTATTCTCCTGCATACTTATTATTATTATTATTATTATTATTATTATTCCACACAAAATTTTGGCGCGCTACTCCTCCCGCAGCTTTTGTCCTAGACCCATGAATGAGGTGTCAAATCGACCGGCTTATTGAGGAGAGGTGTGCTATGACTTTTATAAGCGATCGGGTGTACGATGTTCGTCCGACGGGCGAAAAATCGGGCGAAAAATCCCATAGACTTAACATTGGGACGAACTTTGACAAGTCATAACTCTGGATCACAATGTCATAGAGACAAGGGGGTGGGCTCATTTTACTCAGGCAACCAATCAGTCTATCAAGATAATTTTAAAGCTATCAAGCCACGCCCTAGCAACCATAGAGAGTACCTTAGCAACAAGTTCCATAGACTTCCATTGAAAAAGATCAAAGGAATATCTTTGGATAGGAGTGTCATAGAAACATGAGGGTGGGCTCATTTGACTCGGGGCAGCAAACGGCCAATCACGAATCACCTTCAAGATATCATAGCCACGCCCTAGCAACTATTTAGAGCACCCTAGCAACTCAAAGCATAGAGGGGATATCTTCAAATCTGAACATCATAGAGGAATGGGGGTTGGTTTATATCATTCATACTGGCAAGCAGCCTTTGGTTTATCATTACTGGCAGCTGCCAAGCCACTCCCTAGCAACCAAACAGAGTACCCTAGCAACCGTTTTGCAAGATCTATATCTCTGCATCAGAACATCGTAGAGACATGGGTGTTGGTTTATATTGTCAAGCAGCCTTTGGAGTATCATCATTGGTAGCTACCAAGCCACTCCCTAGCAACCAAACAGAGTACCCTAGCAACCGTTTTGAAACACCTATATTTCTGCATCAGAACATTATAGAGACATGGCGGTTGGCTCTTTTGACTCATGCTAGCAAACTGGACTTCCACCATGCTACACATGCTAGCAGTGAATAGCTACATGCTAATAGTGATTAGCTTAAGGTTTAAACATGACACAAACTAGTAAAAATGTGTTAGAATAATGCTAGTGGCCTGTTAATTGTGTTAGCATGATGCTAGTAGCATGCTAATCATGTTAGCATCATGTTAGCAAACATGCTAATCATGTTAGCATCTTGTTAAATACATGCTAACAACATGGTAATCATGCTAGCATCATGCTAGCATTATGCTAATGATGTTAGCATGTTCTTAACATTATCTTAACATGATTAGCATCTTGTTAAAATCATGCTAACAACATGGTAATCATGCTTTAGCATCATGCTAGCATTATGCTAATCATGTTAGCATGTTTGCTAGCATTATGCTAACATGATTAGCATCTTGTTTAAAACATGCTAGCAGCATGCTAAGGGTGTTAGCATCATGCTTAGCAACATGCTAATCATGTTAGCATGTTCTTAACATAATGCTAACATGATTAGCATTTGGTTAAAATAATGCTTAGCAACATGGTAATCATGCTAGCATCATGCTTTAGCATTATGCTAATCATGTTAGCATGTTGCTAGCATTATGCTAACATGACTAGCATTTTGTTTAAAACATGCTAGCAGAATGCTTAGGGTGTTAGCATCATGCTAGCAACATGCTAATCATGTTAGCATCTTGTTAAAAACATGCTAGCAAAATGGTAATCATGCTAGCATCATGTTACCATTATGCTAATCATGTTAGCATGTTGTTAGCATTATGCTAACATGATTAGCATCTTGTTAAAATCATGGTAGCAACATGGTAATCATGCTAGCATCATCTTAGCATTATGCTAATCATGTTAGCATGTTTTGCTAGCATTATGCTAACATGATTAGAATCTTGCTAAAAACATGCTGGCATCATGCTATGGGTGTTAGCATCATGCTAGCAACATGCTAATCTGTTAGCATCTTGCTAAAAACATCCTAGCAGGACGGTAATTATGTTAGCATCATGCTAATCAAGAGTGCTGAGTTTTGCCACTGCAAGCACCATTCACATTTTCTTCAGGAAATGTACATTCTAGTATTGTAATTACTATTCACCTGAACAAAACTTTGGCGCGTAACTCGTCCCGCACCGTTTGTCGTAGACCCACGAATGAGGTGTCAAATCGACCGGCTTATTGAGGATAGGTGTGCTATGACTTTTCTAAGCGATCGGGTGTACGATGTTCGCACAGCGTACGAAAAAACGGCTGAAAAAACTCCCATAGACAACATGGGGGCCAAATCTGTGAGATCATATCTTTGGTTTAGAAGGTCGTAGAGACTTGGGGCTGGGCTCTTTTGATTCGGCCAGCCAATAAGTAGTGACACAGCATCTTCATAGCCACGCCCTAGCAACCAATTACAGCACCCTAGCAACCGAGTCAGGTGTTTTGCCACTGCAAGCACCATTCACATTTTCTTCAGGAAATGTACATTCTAGTATTGTAATTACTATTCACCTGAACAAAACTTTGGCGCGTAACTCGTCCCGCACCGTTTGTCGTAGACCCACGAATGAGGTGTCAAATCGACCGGCTTATTGAGGATAGGTGTGCTATGACTTTTCTAAACGATCGGGTGTACGATGTTCGCACAGCGTACGAAAAAACGGCTGAAAAAACTCCCATAGACAACATAGGGGCCAAATCTGTGAGATCATATCTTTGGTTTAGAAGGTCGTAGAGACTTGGGGCTGGGCTCTTTTGATTCGGCCAGCCAATAAGTAGTGACACAGCAACTTCATAGCCACGCCCTAGCAACCAATTACAGCACCCTAGCAACCGAGTCAGGTGTTTTGCCACTGCAAGCACCATTCACATTTTCTTCAGGAAATGTACATTCTAGTATTGTAATTACTATTCACCTGAACAAAACTTTGGCGTGTAACTCGTCCCGCACCGTTTTTCGTAGACCCACGAATGAGGTGTCAAATCGACCGGCTTATTGAGGAGAGGTGTGCTATGACTTTTCTAAGTGATCGGGTGTACGATGTTCGCGCAGCATACGAAAAAATTGGCTGAAAAAACTCCCATAGACTTAACATTGGGTCAAAATCTGTGAGATCATATCTTTGGATCAGAAGGTCATAGAGACTTGGAGCTGGGCTCTTTTGATTCGGCCAGCCAATAAGTAGTGACACAGCAACTTCATAGCCACGCCCTAGCAACCAATTACAACACCCTAGCAACCGGTGCCGAATTTTGCCACTGCAAGCACCATTCACATTTTCTTCAGGAAATGTACATTCTAGTATTGTAATTACTATTCACCTGAACAAAACTTTGGCGCGTAACTCGTCCCGCACCGTTTGTCCTAGACCCACAAATGAGGTGTCAAATCGACCGGCTTATTGAGGAGAGGTGTGCTATGACTTTTCTAAGCGATCGGGTGTACGATGTTCGCACAGCGTATGAAAAAAATGGCTGAAAAAACTCCCATAGACTTAACATGGGGGCCAAATCTGTGAGATCATATCTTTGGTTTAGAAGGTCATAGAGACTTGGGGCTGGGCTCTTTTGACTGGGCCTATCAAGCCGCCAATAACTAGTGACTTCATGGCCACGCCCTAGCAACCAATTACAGCACCCTAGCAACCGAGTGGCGAATTTTGCCACTGCAAGCACCATTCACATTTTCTTCAGGAAATGTACATTCTAGTTAATGGTGCTTGCCAAAGGCAAAGCTCCATTCTTATTCTCCTGCATACTTATTATTATTATTATTATTATTATTATTATTCCACACAAAATTTTGGCGCGCTACTCCTCCCGCAGCTTTTGTCCTAGACCCATGAATGAGGTGTCAAATCGACCGGCTTATTGAGGAGAGGTGTGCTATGACTTTTATAAGCGATCGGGTGTACGATGTTCGTCCGACGGGCGAAAAATCGGGCGAAAAATCCCATAGACTTAACATTGGGACGAACTTTGACAAGTCATAACTCTGGATCACAATGTCATAGAGACAAGGGGGTGGGCTCATTTTACTCAGGCAACCAATCAGTCTATCAAGATAATTTTAAAGCTATCAAGCCACGCCCTAGCAACCATAGAGAGTACCTTAGCAACAAGTTCCATAGACTTCCATTGAAAAAGATCAAAGGAATATCTTTGGATAGGAGTGTCATAGAAACATGAGGGTGGGCTCATTTGACTCGGGGCAGCAAACGGCCAATCACGAATCACCTTCAAGATATCATAGCCACGCCCTAGCAACTATTTAGAGCACCCTAGCAACTCAAAGCATAGAGGGGATATCTTCAAATCTGAACATCATAGAGGAATGGGGGTTGGTTTATATCTGTGACGAGCAGGGCGGGCGAGAGCCGTGAGGGAACGGCGCGAGGCCGGTGACGCGAGTGATAATGAGCGTCACCTGCGAGGCGTGCCGGCCTCGAGTCTCTCACGGAGGAGCTCCGGAGGCATAAAAGGAGGAGCGACATCAGTGAAGGACGAGAGAGGACCAGGCCTGGACTTTATTTTATGTTTTATTATGTTTGTGTGGCCGGCAGACGTCCGCGAGGGTCTGCCGGCATTACTTTCGTTTTGTTCTTTGTTTATTTTACATTAAAGTTTTGTTGAACGTTCGCCGGTTCCCGCCTCCTTCTTCCCATATCTACTAACCTTGTTACATTGGTGCCGAAACCCGGGAGGAAGGAGGGACATGCTGTCGGAGAGCCCTCGCTGCTGAGGGGGATCGCGGTGCTGCGGAGTTCGGGCAGCGCGGAAGTGAAGACCGCGAAAGGCTGCCCGAGGCGGTGGTGCTGGAGCCTTGTGAAAGGTGGGACGGAGACCCGGATGCCGTGCTCCTGGGACGAGGTGGGGTGGCTGCCGTCCTGGACCTGGAGGGAGCGGAGGAGTCGCCGCCGTCTGCCGTGGGCCGGAGCCTGCTGCCGTCCGCCATGAAGGGGAGGAGCAGGGGACGGGGGACTCGCTGCCGGCTGCCCTCAGTCGGAGGAGCCATCGCCGGCCGCCAGGAGGCGGTCGAGGATCGGGCCGTCCACCGAGCGTCCAGTGCCACCGCATGGCACCGCGAAGAAGAGCCTCTTGGCAGGCTGAGGACCGAGCGGCAGTGTGTCTGGGAGCCGGACCCAGCATTTTTTTTTTTTTCTTTCTTTTTCCTCTCTCCCCTCTCTCGTCCTGTCGCTCCCCTTGCTTCCGTCTCCTTTCTCTCGTCTCGTCTGTCCTTACCCCCAGGTGCTGCGGCCGCCGAGACAGGCCCCGGGGGGAGTAAAGCGCAGTCTCGGAGGTACCCCCGGCCTGCGAGGGGCGTTGGGGGTATGTGACGAGCAGGGCGGGCGAGAGCCGTGAGGGAACGGCGCGAGGCCGGTGACGCGAGTGATAATGAGCGTCACCTGCGAGGCGTGCCGGCCTCGAGTCTCTCACGGAGGAGCTCCGGAGGCATAAAAGGAGGAGCGACATCAGTGAAGGACGAGAGAGGACCAGGCCTGGACTTTATTTTATGTTTTATTATGTTTGTGTGGCCGGCAGACGTCCGCGAGGGTCTGCCGGCATTACTTTCGTTTTGTTCTTTGTTTATTTTACATTAAAGTTTTGTTGAACGTTCGCCGGTTCCCGCCTCCTTCTTCCCATATCTACTAACCTTGTTACAATATCATTCATACTGGCAAGCAGCCTTTGGTTTATCATTACTGGCAGCTGCCAAGCCACTCCCTAGCAACCAAACAGAGTACCCTAGCAACCGTTTTGCAAGATCTATATCTCTGCATCAGAACATCGTAGAGACATGGGTGTTGGTTTATATTGTCAAGCAGCCTTTTGAGTATCATCATTGGTAGCTACCAAGCCACTCCCTAGCAACCAAACAGAGTACCCTAGCAACCGTTTTGAAACACCTATATTTCTGCATCAGAACATTATAGAGACATGGCGGTTGGCTCTTTTGACTCATGCTAGCAAACTGGACTTCCACCATGCTACACATGCTAGCAGTGAATAGCTACATGCTAATAGTGATTAGCTTAAGGTTTAAACATGACACAAACTAGTAAAAATGTGTTAGAATAATGCTAGTGGCATGTTAATTGTGTTAGCATGATGCTAGTAGCATGTTAATCATGTTAGCATCATGTTAGCAAACATGCTAATCATGTTAGCATCTTGTTAAATACATGCTAACAACATGGTAATCATGCTAGCATCATGCTAGCATTATGCTAATGATGTTAGCATGTTGCTAACATAATGCTAACATGATTAGCATCTTGTTAAAATCATGCTAAAAACATGGTAATCATGCTAGCATCATGCTTAGCATTATGCTAATCATGTTAGCATGTTTGCTAGCATTATGCTAACATGATTAGCATCTTGTTTAAAACATGCTAGCAGCATGCTAAGGGTGTTAGCATCCTGCTCGCACCATGCTCATCCTGTTAGCATGTTGCTCACCTAATGCTCACAGTATTAGCATTTGGTTAAAATAATGCTAGCAACATGGTAATCATGCTAGCATCATGCTAGCATTATGCTCCTCATGTTAGCATGTTGCTAGCATTATCTTAACATGACTAGCATTTTGTTTAAAAAATCTTTAGCAGCATGCTTAGGGTGTTAGCATCATGCTAGCAACATGCTTAATCATGTTAGCATCTTGTTAAAAACATGCTAGCAAAATGGTAATCATGCTAGCATCATGTTACCATTATGCTAATCATGTTAGCATGTTGCTAGCATTATCTTAACATGATTAGCATCTTGTTAAAAACATGCTAACAACATGGTAATCATGCTAGCATCATGCTAGCATTATGCTAATCATGTTAGCATGTTGCTAACATTATGCTAACATGATTAGCATCTTTCTAAAAACATGCTAGCAGCATGCTAAGGGTGTTAGCATAATGCTAGCAACATGCCAATCATGTTAGCATTTTGCTAGCATTATGTTAACATGATTCGCATCTTTCTAAAAACATGTTAGCAGGATGCTAAGGGTGTTAGCATAATGCTAGCAACATGCTAATCATGTTAGCATCTTGCTAAAAACATCCTAGCAGGACGGTAATTATGTTAGCATAATGCTAATCAAGAGTGCCGAGTTTTGCCACTGCAAGCACCATTCACATTTTCTTCAGGAAATGTACATTCTAGTATTGTAATTACTATTCACCTAGACAAAACTTTGGCGCGTAACTCGTCCCGCACCATTTGTCGTAGACCCACGAATGAGGTGTCAAATCGACCGGCTTATTGAGGAGAGGTGTGCTATGACTTTTCTAAGCGATCGGGTATACGATGTTTGCACAGCGGACGAAAAATCGTCTGAAAAATGTCCCATAGACTTAACATGGGGGCCAAATCTGTGAGATCATATCTTTGGTTTAGAAGGTCATAGAGACTTGGGGCTGGGCTCTTTTGATTCAGCCTGCCAATAAGTATTGACACGCCCTAGCAACCAATTACAGCACCCTAGCAACCGGTGCCGAATTTTGCCACTGCAAGCACCATTCACATTTTCTTCAGGAAATGTACATTCTAGTATTGTAATTACTATTCACCTAGACAAAACTTTGGCGCGTAACTCGTCCCGCACCGTTTGTCGTAGACCCATGAATGAGGTGTCAAATCGACCGGCTTATTGAGGAGAGGTGTGCTATGACTTTTCTAAGCGATCGGGTGTACGATGTTTGCACAGCGGACGAAAAAAACAGCTGAAAAAAACTCCCATAGACTTAACAATGGGTCAAAATCTGTGAGATCATAGCTTTGGATCAGAAGGTCATAGAGACTTGGGGCTGGGATCTTTTGATTCGGCCAGCCAATAAGTAGTGACACAGCAACTTCATAGCCACACCCTAGCAACCAATTACAGCACCCTAGCAACCGGTGCCGAATTTTGCCACTGCAAGCACCATTCACATTTTCTTCAGGAAATGTACATTCTAGTTAATGGTGCTTGCCAAAGGCAAAGCTCCATTCTTATTCTCCTGCATACTTATTATTATTATTATTATTATTATTATTATTCCACACAAAATTTTGGCGCGCTACTCCTCCCGCAGCTTTTGTCCTAGACCCATGAATGAGGTGTCAAATCGACCGGCTTATTGAGGAGAGGTGTGCTATGACTTTTATAAGCGATCGGGTGTACGATGTTCGTCCGACGGGCGAAAAATCGGGCGAAAAATCCCATAGACTTAACATTGGGACGAACTTTGACAAGTCATAACTCTGGATCACAATGTCATAGAGACAAGGGGGTGGGCTCATTTTACTCAGGCAACCAATCAGTCTATCAAGATAATTTTAAAGCTATCAAGCCACGCCCTAGCAACCATAGAGAGTACCTTAGCAACAAGTTCCATAGACTTCCATTGAAAAAGATCAAAGGAATATCTTTGGATAGGAGTGTCATAGAAATATGAGGGTGGGCTCATTTGACTCGGGGCAGCAAACGGCCAATCACGAATCACCTTCAAGATATCATAGCCACGCCCTAGCAACTATTTAGAGCACCCTAGCAACTCAAAGCATAGAGGGGATATCTTCAAATCTGAACATCATAGAGGAATGGGGGTTGGTTTATATCATTCATACTGGCAAGCAGCCTTTGGTTTATCATTACTGGCAGCTGCCAAGCCACTCCCTAGCAACCAAACAGAGTACCCTAGCAACCGTTTTGCAAGATCTATATCTCTGCATCAGAACATCGTAGAGACATGGGTGTTGGTTTATATTGTCAAGCAGCCTTTGGAGTATCATCATTGGTAGCTACCAAGCCACTCCCTAGCAACCAAACAGAGTACCCTAGCAACCGTTTTGAAACACCTATATTTCTGCATCAGAACATTATAGAGACATGGCGGTTGGCTCTTTTGACTCATGCTAGCAAACTGGACTTCCACCATGCTACACATGCTAGCAGTGAATAGCTACATGCTAATAGTGATTAGCTTAAGGTTTAAACATGACACAAACTAGTAAAAATGTGTTAGAATAATGCTAGTGGCCTGTTAATTGTGTTAGCATAATGTTAGTAGCATGCTAATCATGTTAGCATCATGTTAGCAAACATGCTAATCATGTTAGCATCTTGTTAAATACATGCTAACAACATGGTAATCATGCTAGCATCATGCTAGCATTATGCTAATGATGTTACCATGTTCTTAACATTATCTTAACATGATTAGCATCTTGTTAAAATCATCTTAACAACATGGTAATCATCTAGCATCATGCCAGCATTATGCTAATCTTGTTAGCATGTTTGCTAGCATTATGCTAACATGATTAGCATCTTGTTTAAAACATGCTAGCAGCATGCTAAGGGTGTTAGCATCATGCTAGCAACATGCTAATCATGTTAGCATGTTGCTAACATAATCTTAACATGATTAGCATTTGGTTAAAATAATGCTAGCAACATGGTAATCATGCTAGCATCATGCTAGCATTATGCTAATCATGTTAGCATCTTGCTAGCATTATCTTAACATGACTAGCATTTTGTTTAAAACATGCTTTAGCAGAATGCTTAGGGTGTTAGCATCATGCTAGCAACATGCTAATCATGTTAGCATCTTGTTAAAAACATGCTAGCAAAATGGTAATCATGCTTAGCATCATGTTACCATTATGCTAATCATGTTAGCATGTTCTTAGCATTATCTTAACATGATTAGCATCTTGTTAAAATCATGGTAGCAACATGGTAATCATGCTAGCATCATGCTAGCATTATGCTAATCATGTTAGCATGTTTTGCTAGCATTATGCTAACATGATTAGAATCTTGCTAAAAACATGCTGGCATCATGCTATGGGTGTTAGCATCATGCTAGCAACATGCTAATCTGTTAGCATCTTGCTAAAAACATCCTAGCAGGACGGTAATTATGTTAGCATCATGCTAATCAAGAGTGCTGAGTTTTGCCACTGCAAGCACCATTCACATTTTCTTCAGGAAATGTACATTCTAGTATTGTAATTACTATTCACCTGAACAAAACTTTGGCACGTAACTCGTCCCGCACCGTTTGTCGTAGACCCACAAATGAGGTGTCAAATCGACCGGCTTATTGAGGAGAGGTGTGCTATGACTTTTCTAAGCGATTGGGTGTACGATTTTCGCACAGCATACGAAAAAACGGCTGAAAAAACTCCCATAGACTTAACATGGGGGCCAAATCTGTGAGATCATATCTTTGGTTTAGAAGGTCATAGAGACTTGGGGCTGGGCTCTTTTGATTCAGCCTGCCAATAAGTATTGACACAGCATCTTCATAGCCACGCCCTAGCAACCAATTACAGCACCCTAGCAACCGGTGACGAATTTTGCCACTGCAAGCACCATTCACATTTTCTTCAGGAAATGTACATTCTAGTATTGCAATTACTATTCACCTGAACAAAACTTTGGCGCGTAACTCGTCCCGCACCGTTTGTCGTAGACCCACGAATGAGGTGTCAAATCGACCGGCTTATTGAGGAGAGGTGTGCTATGACTTTTATAAGCGATCGAGTGTACGATGTTCGCACAGCGTACGAAAAAAACGGCTGAAAAAACTCCCATAGACTTAACATTGGGACAAAATCTGTGAGATCATATCTTTGGATCAGAAGGTCATAGAGACTTGGGGCTGGGCTCTTTTGATTTGGCCAGCCAATAAGTAGTGACACAGCAACTTCATAGCCACGCCCTAGCAACCAATTACAGCACCCTAGCAACCGGGGCCGAATTTTGCCACTGCAAGCACCATTCACATTTTCTTCAGGAAATGTACATTCTAGTATTGTAATTACTATTCACCTGAACAAAACTTTGGCACGTAACTCGTCCCGCACCGTTTGTCGTAGACCCACGAATGAGGTGTCAAATCGACCGGCTTATTGAGGAGAGGTGTGCTATGACTTTTCTAAGCGATTGGGTGTACGATTTTCGCACAGCATACGAAAAAACGGCTGAAAAAACTCCCATAGACTTAACATGGGGGCCAAATCTGTGAGATCATATCTTTGGTTTAGAAGGTCATAGAGACTTGGGGCTGGGCTCTTTTGATTCAGCCTGCCAATAAGTATTGACACAGCATCTTCATAGCCACGCCCTAGCAACCAATTACAGCACCCTAGCAACCGGTGACGAATTTTGCCACTGCAAGCACCATTCACATTTTCTTCAGGAAATGTACATTCTAGTTAATGGTGCTTGCCAAAGGCAAAGCTCCATTCTTATTCTCCTGCATACTTATTATTATTATTATTATTATTATTATTATTCCACACAAAATTTTGGCGCGCTACTCCTCCCGCAGCTTTTGTCCTAGACCCATGAATGAGGTGTCAAATCGACCGGCTTATTGAGGAGAGGTGTGCTATGACTTTTATAAGCGATCGGGTGTACGATGTTCGTCCGACGGGCGAAAAATCGGGCGAAAAATCCCATAGACTTAACATTGGGACGAACTTTGACAAGTCATAACTCTGGATAACAATGTCATAGAGACAAAGGGGTGGTCTCATTTTACTCAGGCAACCAATCAGTCTCTCAGGAAAACTTTGAAGATATCAAGCCACGCCCTAGCAACCATATAGAGCACCTTAGTAACAAGCTTCATAGACTTCCATTGAAAAAGATCAAATGAATATCTTTGGATAGAAGTGTCGTACAAACAAGAGGGTGGGCTCATTTGACTCGAGGCAGCAAACCGCCAATCACAAATCACCTTAAAGACATCATAGCCACGCCTTAGCAACCATTTAGAGCACCCTAGCAACCCAAAGCATAGGCAGATATCTTCAAATCTGAATATCATAGAGGCATGGGGGTTGGTTTATATCATTCATACTGGCAAGCAGCCTTTGGAGTATCATCATTGGTAGCTGCCAAGCCACTCCCTAGCAACCAAACAGAGTACCCTAGCAACCATTATTCAACATCTATATTTTTGCATCAGAACATCGTAAAGACATGGGTGTTGGTTTATATTGTCAAGCAGCCTTTGGAGTATCATCATTGGTAGCTACCAAGCCACTCCCTAGCAACCAAACAGAGTACCCTAGCAACCGTTTAGCAAAATCTATATCTCTGCATCAGAACATCGTAGAGACATGGGTGTTGGTTTATATTGTCAAGCAGCCTTTGGAGTATCATCATTGGTAGCTGCCAAGCCACTCCTTAGCAACCAAACAGAGTACCCTAGCAACCGTTTAGCAATATCTATATCTCTGCATCAGAGCATCATAGAGACATGGCGGTTGGCTCTTTTGACTCATGCTAGCAAACTGGACTTCCAACATGCTACACATGCTAGCGGTGAATAGCTACATGCTAATAGTGATTAGCTAAGTGCTAAAGTGGGCTGAGAACATGATAAGAACTCTATAGAAACTCCATTGTAACTATCTGTGCCAACTACCAACCACCTAGTAATACCATAGCAACCACCCTGGTTACCATAGCAACCGCCCAGAACACCCTAGCAACCGCCTAGCAACACAGTAGTGACCACTCCAGGTACCTTAACAACTGCCTAGCAACACCTTAGCAACCACCCAGGTTACCATAGCAACCGCCTAGCAACCGCCCAGAACACCCTAGCAACCGCCTAGCAACACCTTAGCAACCACCCCAAGTACCTCAGCAACTTCCTAGCAACACCCTAGCAACTACCCTGGTTATCACAGCAACCGCCTACCAACCGCCTAGAACACCTTAGCAACCGCCTAGCAACACCTTAGCAACCACTCCAAGTACCTTAGCAACTGCCTAGCAACACCTTAGCAACCACCCAGGTTACCATAGCAACCGCCTAGCAACCACCAATAACACCCTAGCAACCGCCTAGCAACACCGTAGTGACCACCCCAGGTGCCTTAGAAACTGCCTACCAACACCCTAGCAACCACCCAGGTTACCATAGCAACCGCTTAGCAACCACCCAGAACACCTTGGCAACCGCCTAGAAACACCTTAGCAACCACTCCAAGTACCTTAGCAACTGCCTAGCAACACCCTAGCAACCACTCAGGTTACCAAAGCAACCGCATAGCAACCGGGTACAGAATTTTGCTACTGCAAGCACCATTCACATTTTCTTCAGGAAATGTACATTCTAGTTAATGGTGCTTGCCAAAGGCAAAGCTCCATTCTTATTCTTCTGCATACTTATTATTCTTCTTCTTCTTCTTCTGGACACAATTTCTGCGCGCTACTCCTCCCGCAGTTTTTGTCATAGACCCATGAATGAGGTGTCAAATCGACCGGCTCATTGAGGACAGGTGTGCTATGACTTTTATAAGCGATCGGGTGTACGATGTTCGTCCGGCGGGCGAAAAAGTAGCGAAAAAAATCCCATAGACTTTGCATTGGGACAAACTTTGATGAGTAATAGCTCCTAACGAGAATTTCATAGAAACATGTGGGTTACCACGTTTGAAGAGCCTGATAGGCTCTCTCAGACCATACCTCAAAATGGGGTGTAAGTTGTACCCCTGGGGCGCAAGAGCTGCCCAAAGTTGCCCCATAGACATACTATGGTGAAGCCGTGCCCATGAACCAGGAAGTACTGTGTTTTTCCTACTATGGGAAATTACATAGGGATTTTGTATTGAACATAACTCTGGATCACAATGTCATAGAGACAAGGGGGTGGGCCCATTTTACTCAGGCAACCAATCAGTCTCTCAGGATCATTGTGAAGCTATCAAGCCACGCCCTAGCAACCATATAGAGCACCATAGCAACAAGTTCCATTGACTTCCATTGAAAAAGATCAAATGAATATCTTTGGATAGAAGTGTCGTACAAACAAGAGGGTGGGCTCATTTGACTGGAGGCAGCAAACCGCCAATCACAAATCACCTTAAAGACATCATAGCCACGCCTTAGCAACCATTTAAAGCACCCTAGCAACCCAAAGCATAGGCAGATATCTTCAAATCTGAATATCATAGAGGCATGGGGATTGGTTTATATCATTTATACTGGCAAGCAGCCTTTGGTTTATCATTACTAGCAGCTGCCAAGCCACTCCCTAGCAACCAAACAGAGTACCCTAGCAACCGTTTTGCAAGATCTATATCTCTGCATCAGAACATCATAAAGACATGGGGGTTGGTTTATATTGTCAAGCAGCCTTTGGAGTATCATCATTGGTAGCTGCCAAGCCACTCCTTAGCAACCAAACAGAGTACCCTAGCAACCGTTTAGCAAGATCTATATCTCTGCATCAGAGCATCATAGAGACATGGCGGTTGGCTCTTTTGACTCATGCTAGCAAACTGAACTTCCAACATGCTACACATGCTAGCAGTGAATAGCTACATGCTAATAGTGATTAGCTTAGGGTTTAAACATGACACAAACTAGTAAAAATGTGTTACATCATGCTGGTAACATGCTAATTGTGTTAGCATCATGCTAGTAGCATGCTAATCATGTTAGCATCATGCTAGCAAACATGCTAATTATGTTAGCATCTTGTTAAAAACATGCTAGCAACATGGTAATCATGCTAGCATCATGCTAGCATTATGGTAATCATGTTAGCATGTTGCTAGCATTATGCTAACATGATTAGCATCTTTCTCAAAACATCTTAGCAGCATGCTAAGGGTGTTAGCATTATGCTAGCAACAAATGCTAATCATGTTAGCATGTTGCTAGCATAATGCTAACATGATTAGCATCTTTCTAAAAACATGCTAGCAGCATGCTAAGGGTGTTAGCATAATGCTAGCAACATGCTAATCATGTTAGCATCTTGATAAAAACATCCTAGCAGGACGGTAATTATGTTAGCATCATGCTAATCAAGAGTGCCGAGTTTTGCCACTGCAAGCACCATTCACATTTTCTTCAGGAAATGTACATTCTAGTATTGTAATTACTATTCACCTGAACAAAACTTTGGCACGTAACTTGTCCCGCACCGTTTGTCGTAGACCCACGAATGAGGTGTCAAATCGACCGGCTTATTGAGGAGAGGTGTGCTATGACTTTTATAAGCGATCGGGTGTACGATGTTCGTCCGGCGGGCGAAAAAGTAGCGAAAAAAATCCCATAGACTTTGCATTGGGACAAACTTTGACGAGTAATAGCTCCTAACGAGAATTTCATAGAAACATGTGGGTTACCACGTTTGAAGAGCCTGATAGGCTCTCTCAGACCATACCTCAAAATGGGGTGTAAGTTGTACCCCTGGGGCGCAAGAGCTGCCCAAAGTTGCCCCATAGACATACTATGGTGAAGCCGTGCCCATGAACCAGGAAGTACTGTGTTTTTCCTACTATGGGAAATTACATAGGGATTTTGTATTGAACATAACTCTGGATCACAATGTCATAGAGACAAGGGGGTGGGCTCATTTTACTCAGGCAACCAATCAGTCTCTCAGGATCATTGTGAAGCTATCAAGCCACGCCCTAGCAACCATATAGAGCACCATAGCAACAAGTTCCATAGACTTCCATTGAAAAAGATCAAAGGAATATCTTTGGATAGGAGTGTCATAGAAACATGAGGGTGGGCTCATTTGACTCGGAGCAGGAAACGGCCAATCACGAATCACCTTAAACACTTCATTGCCACGCCCTAGCAACCATTTAGAGCACCCTAGCAACCCAAAGCATAAAGGGATATCTTCAAAAATGAATATCATACAGGCATGGGGGTTGGTTTATATCATTCATACTGGCAAGCAGCCTTTGGTTTATCATTACTGGCAGCTGCCAAGCCACTCCCTAGCAACCAAACAGAGTACCCTAGCAACCGTTTTGCAAGATCTATATCTCTGCATCAGAACATCATAAAGACATGGGGGTTGGTTTATATTGTCAAGCAGCCTTTGGAGTATCATCATTGGTAGCTGCCAAGCCACTCCTTAGCAACCAAACAGAGTACCCTAGCAACCGTTTAGCAAGATCTATATCTCTGCATCAGAGCATCATAGAGACATGGCGGTTGGCTCTTTTGACTCATGCTAGCAAACTGGACTTCCAACATGTTACACATGCTAGCAGTGAATAGCTACATGCTAATAGTGATTAGCTTAGGGTTTAAACATGACACAAACTAGTAAAAATGTGTTAGCATCATGCTGGTAACATGCTAATTGTGTTAACATCATGCTAGTAGAATGCTAATCATGTTAGCATCATGTTAGCAAACATGCTAATTATGTTAGCATCTTGTTAAAAACATGCTAGCAACATGGTAATCATGGTAGCATGTTGCTAGCATTATGCTAACATGACTAGCATTTTGTTTAAAACATGCTAGCAGCATCTTAAGGGTGTTAGCATCATGCTAGCAACATGCTAATCATGTTAGCATGTTGCTAGCATTATGCTAACATGATTAGCATCTTTCTAAAAACATGCTAGCAGCATGGTAAGGGTGTTAGCATAATGCTAGCAACATGCTAATCATGTTAGCATCTTGCTAAAAACATCCTAGCAGGACGGTAATTATGTTAGCATCATGCTAATCAAGAGTGCCGAGTTTTGCCACTGCAAGCACCATTCACATTTTCTTCAGGAAATGTACATTCTAGTATTGTAATTACTATTCACCTGAACAAAACTTTGGCGCGTAACTCGTCCCGCACCGTTTGTCGTAGACCCACAAATGAGGTGTCAAATCGACCGGCTTATTGAGGAGAGGTGTGCTATGACTTTTCTAAGCGATCTAGTGTACGATGTTCGCACAGCGTACGAAAAAATGGCTAAAAAAACTCCCATAGACTTAACATGGGGGCCAAATCTGTGAGATCATATCTTTGGATCAGAAGGTCATAGAGACTTGGGGCTGGGCTCTTTTGATTCGGCCAGCCAATATGTAGTGACACAGCAACTTCATAGCCACGCCCTAGCAACCAATTACTGCACCCTAGCAACCGAGTGGCGATTTTGCCACTGCAAGCACCATTCACATTTTCTTCAGGAAATGTACATTCTAGTATTGTAATTACTATTCACCTGAACAAAACTTTGGCGCGTAAGTCGTCCCGCACCGTTTGTCCTAGACCCACAAATGAGGTGTCAAATCGACCGGCTTATTGAGGAGAGGTGTGCTATGACTTTTCTAAGCGATCGGGTGTACGATGTTCGCACAGCGTACGAAAAAAATGGCTGAAAAAACTCCCATAGACTTAACATTGGGTCAAAATCTGTGAGATCATATCTTTGGATCAGAAGGTCATAGAGACTTGGGGCTGGGCTCTTTTGATTCGGCCAGCCAATAAGTAGTGGCACAGCAACTTCATAGCCACGCCCTAGCAGCCAATTACAGCACCCTAGCAACCGAGTCCGGTGTTTTGCCACTGCAAGCACCATTCACATTTTCTTCAGGAAATGTACATTCTAGTATTGTAATTACTATTCACCTGAACAAAACTTTGGCGCGTAACTCGTCCCGCACCGTTTGTCGTAGACCCACGAATGAGGTGTCAAATCGACCGGCTTATTGAGGAGAGGTGTGCTATGACTTTTCTAAGCAATCGGGTGTACGATGTTCGCACAGCGTACGAAATAACGGCTGAAAAAACTCCCATAGACTTAACATGGGGGCCAAATCTGTGAGATCATATCTTTGGTTTAGAAGGTCATAGAGACTTGGGGCTGGGCTCTTTTGACTCGGCCTATCACGCCGCCAATAAGTAGTGACTTCATAGCCACACCCTAGCAACCAATTACAGCACCCTAGCAACCGGTGCCGAATTTTGCCACTGCAAGCACCATTCACATTTTCTTCAGGAAATGTACATTCTAGTATTGTAATTACTATTCACCTAGACAAAACTTTGGCGCGTAACTCGTCCCGCACCATTTGTCGTAGACCCACGAATGAGGTGTCAAATCGACCGGCTTATTGAGGAGAGGTGTGCTATGACTTTTCTAAGCGATCGGGTATACGATGTTTGCACAGCGGACGAAAAATCGTCTGAAAAATGTCCCATAGACTTAACATGGGGGCCAAATCTGTGAGATCATATCTTTGGTTTAGAAGGTCATAGAGACTTGGGGCTGGGCTCTTTTGATTCAGCCTGCCAATAAGTATTGACACGCCCTAGCAACCAATTACAGCACCCTAGCAACCGGTGCCGAATTTTGCCACTGCAAGCACCATTCACATTTTCTTCAGGAAATGTACATTCTAGTATTGTAATTACTATTCACCTGAACAAAACTTTGGCGCGTAACTAGTCCCGCACCGTTTGTCGTAGACCCACATATGAGGTGTCAAATCGACCGGCTTATTGAGGAGAGGTGTGCTATGACTTTTCTAAGCGATCGGGTGTACGATGTTCGCACAGCGTATGAAAAAAATGGCTGAAAAAACTCCCATAGACTTAACATTGGGTCAAAATCTGTGAGATCATATCTTTGGATCAGAAGGTCATAGAGACTTGGGGCTGGGCTCTTTTGATTCGGCCAGCCAATAAGTAGTGACATAGCAACTTCATAGCCACACCCTAGCAACCAATCACAGCACCCTAGCAACCGGTTCCGAATTTTTCCACTGCAAGCACCATTCACATTTTCTTCAGGAAATGTACATTCTAGTATTGTAATTACTATTCACCTGAACAAAACTTTGGCGCGTAACTCGTCCTGCACCGTTTGTCATAGACCCACAAATGAGGTGTCAAATCGACCGGCTTATTGAGGAGAGGTGTGCTATGACTTTTCTAAGCGATTGGGTGTACGATTTTCGCACAGCGTACGAAAAAATCGGCTGAAAAAACTCCCATAGACTTAACATTGGGTCAAAATCTGTGATATCATATCTTTGGATCAGAAGGTCATAGAGACTTGGGGCTGGGCTCTTTTGATTCGGCCAGCCAATAAGTAGTGACGCAGCAACTTCATAGCCACGCCCTAGCAACCAATTACAGCACCCTAGCAACCGGGGCCGAATTTTGCCACTGCAAGCACCATTCACATTTTCTTCAGGAAATGTACATTCTAGTATTGTAATTACTATTCACCTAGACAAAACTTTGGCGCGTAACTTGTCCCGCACCATTTGTCGTAGACCCATGAATGAGGTGTCAAATCGACCGGCTTATTGAGGAGAGGTGTGCTATGACTTTTCTAAGCGATCGGGTGTACGATGTTTGCACAGCGGACGAAAAATCGTCTGAAAAATGTCCCATAGACTTAACATGGGGACCAAATCTGTGAGATCATATCTTTGGATCAGAAGGTCATAGAGACTTGGGGCTAGGCTCTTTTGACTTGGCCTATCAAGCAGCCAATAATTAGTGACTTCATAGCCACGCCCTAGCAACATATTACAGCACCCTAGCAACCGGTGCCGAATTTTGCCACTGCAAGCACCATTCACATTTTCTTCAGGAAATGTACATTCTAGTTAATGGTGCTTGCCAAAGGCAAAGCTCCATTCTTATTCTCCTGCATACTTATTATTAATGGTGCTTGCCAAAGGCAAAGCTCCATTCTTATTCTCCTGCATACTTATTATTATTATTCTGCTTCTTCTTCTTCTTCTTCTGGACAAAATTTCTGCGCGCTACTCCTCCCGCAGCTTTTGTCGTAGACCCATGAATGAGGTGTCAAATCGACCGGCTTATTGAGGAGAGGTGTGCTATGACTTTTATAAGCGATCGGGTGTACGATGTTCGTCCAGTGGGCGAAAAATCGGGCGAAAAATCCCATAGACTTAACATTGTGATGATATTTGACGAGTCATAGCTCCTAATGAGGATTTCATAGAAACATGTGGGTTACTACGTTTGAAGGGGCTGACAGGCTCTGTCAGACCATATCTCAAAATGGGGTGTAAGTTGTACCCCTGGGGCGCAAGAGCTGCCCAAAGTTGCCCCATAGACATACTATGGTGAAGCCGTGCCCATGAACCAGGAAGTACTGTGTTTTTCCTACTATGGGAAATTACATAGGGATTTTGTATTGAACATAACTCTGGATTACAATGTCATAGAGACAAGGGGGTGGGCTCATTTTACTCAAACAACCAATCAGTCTCTCAGGATCATTGTGAAACTATCAAGCCACGCCCTAGCAAGCATATAGAGCACCTTAGTAACAAGCTCCATAGACTTCCATTGAAAAAGATCAAATGAATATCTTTGGATAGGAGTGTCATACAAACATGAGGGTGGGCTCATTTGACTCGAGGCAGCAAACCGCCAATCACAAATCACCTTAAAGACATCATAGCCACGCCTTAGCAACCATTTAGAGCACCCTAGCAACCCAAAGCATAGGCAGATATCTTCAAATCTGAATATCATAAAGGCATGGGGGTTGGTTTATATCATTCATACTGGCAAGCAGCCTTTGGTTTATCATTACTGGCAGCTGCCAAGCCACTCCCTAGCAACCAAACAGAGTACCCTAGCAACCGTTTTGCAAGATCTATATCTCTGCATCAGAACATCGTAAAGACATGGGTGTTGGTTTATATTGTCAAGCAGCCTTTGGAGTATCATCATTGGTAGCTGCCAAGCCACTCCCTAGCAACCAAACAGAGTACCCTAGCAACGATTTAGCAAGATCTATATCTCTGCATCAGAGCATCATAGAGACATGGCGGTTGGCTCTTTTGACTCATGCTAGCAAACTGGACTTCCAACATGCTACACATGCTAGCAGTGAATAGCTACATGCTAATAGTGATTAGCTTAGTGTTTAAACATGACACAAACTAGTAAAAATGTGTTAGCATCATGCTGGTAGCATGCTAATTGTGTTAGCATCATGGTAGTAGCATGCTAATCATGTTAGCATCATCAGCAAACATGCTAATCATGTTAGCATCTTGTTAAAAACATGCTAGCAAGATGGTAATCATGCTAGCATCATGCTTGCTTTATGCTAATCAGGATAGCATGTTGCTAGCATAATGCTAAGATGATTAGCATGTTGTTAAAATCATGCTTTAGCAACATGGTAATCATGTTAGCATCATCCAGCATTATGCTAATCATGTTAGCATGTTCTTAGCGTTATGCTAACATGATTAGCATCTTGTTAAAATCATGCTAGCAACATGGTAATCATGCTAGCATAATGCTAGCATTATGCTAATCATGTTAGCATGTTCCTAGCATTATGCTAACATGATTAGCACCTTGTTTAAAACATGTTAGCAGCATGCTAAGGGTGTTAGCATCATGCTAACAACATGCTAATCATGTTAGCATGTTGCTAGCATTATGCTAACATGATTAGCATCTTGTTAAAAACATCCTAGCAGGATGCTACGGGTGTTAGCATCATGCTAGTAACATGCTAATCATGTAAGCATGTTGCTCGCATTATCTTAACATGATTAGCATCTTGCTGAAAACATCCTAGCAGTATGCTAATGGTGTTAGCATCATGCTAGCATCATGCTAATCAAGAGTGCCGAATTTTGCCACTGCAAGCACCATTCACATTTTCTTCAGGAAATGTACATTCTAGTTATTATTATTATTATTATTATTATTCCACACAAAATTTTGGCGCGCTACTCCTCCCGCAGCTTTTGTCCTAGACCCATGAATGAGGTGTCAAATCGACCGGCTTATTGAGGAGAGGTGTGCTATGACTTTTATAAGCGATCGGGTGTACGATGTTCGTCCGACGGGCGAAAAATCGGGCGAAAAATCCCATAGACTTAACATTGGGACGAACTTTGACAAGTCATAACTCTGGATCACAATGTCATAGAGACAAGGGGGTGGGCTCATTTTACTCAGGCAACCAATCAGTCTATCAAGATAATTTTAAAGCTATCAAGCCACGCCCTAGCAACCATAGAGAGTACCTTAGCAACAAGTTCCATAGACTTCCATTGAAAAAGATCAAAGGAATATCTTTGGATAGGAGTGTCATAGAAACATGAGGGTGGGCTCATTTGACTCGGGGCAGCAAACGGCCAATCACGAATCACCTTCAAGATATCATAGCCACGCCCTAGCAACTATTTAGAGCACCCTAGCAACTCAAAGCATAGAGGGGATATCTTCAAATCTGAACATCATAGAGGAATGGGGGTTGGTTTATATCATTCATACTGGCAAGCAGCCTTTGGTTTATCATTACTGGCAGCTGCCAAGCCACTCCCTAGCAACCAAACAGAGTACCCTAGCAACCGTTTTGCAAGATCTATATCTCTGCATCAGAACATCGTAGAGACATGGGTGTTGGTTTATATTGTCAAGCAGCCTTTGGAGTATCATCATTGGTAGCTACCAAGCCACTCCCTAGCAACCAAACAGAGTACCCTAGCAACCGTTTTGAAACACCTATATTTCTGCATCAGAACATTATAGAGACATGGCGGTTGGCTCTTTTGACTCATGCTAGCAAACTGGACTTCCACCATGCTACACATGCTAGCAGTGAATAGCTACATGCTAATAGTGATTAGCTTAAGGTTTAAACATGACACAAACTAGTAAAAATGTGTTAGAATAATGCTAGTGGCCTGTTAATTGTGTTAGCATGATGCTAGTAGCATCTTAATCATGTTAGCATCATGTTAGCAAACATGCTAATCATGTTAGCATCTTGTTAAATACATGCTAACAACATGGTAATCATGCTAGCATCATGCTAGCATTATGCTAATGATGTTAGCATGTTGCTAACATTATGCTAACATGATTAGCATCTTGTTAAAATCATGCTAGCAACATGGTAATCATGCTAGCAACATTATGCTAATCATGTTAGCATGTTTGCTAGCATTATGCTAACATGATTAGCATCTTGTTTAAAACATGCTAGCAGCATGCTAAGGGTGTTAGCATCATGCTAGCAACATGCTAATCATGTTAGCATGTTGCTAACATAATGCTAACAGGATTAGCATTTGGTTAAAATAATGCTACCAACATGGTAATCATGCTTTAGCATCATGCCAGCATTATGCTAATCATGTTAGCATGTTGCTAGCATTATGCTAACATGACTAGCATTTTGTTTAAAACATCTAGCAGAATGCTTAGGGTGTTAGCATCATGCTAGCAACATGCTAATCATGTTAGCATCTTGTTAAAATCATGCTAGCTAAAGGGTAATCATGCTTTAGCATCATGTTACCATTATCTTAATCATGTTAGCATGTTGCTTAGCATTATGCTAACATGATTAGCATCTTGTTAAAATCATGGTAGCAACATGGTAATCATGCTAGCATCATGCTTTAGCATTATGCTAATCATGTTAGCATGTTTTGCTAGCATTATGCTAACATGATTAGAATCTTGCTAAAAACATGCTGGCATCATGCTATGGGTGTTAGCATCATGTTAGCAACATGCTAATCTGTTAGCATCTTGCTAAAAACATCCTAGCAGGACGGTAATTATGTTAGCATCATGCTAATCAAGAGTGCTGAGTTTTGCCACTGCAAGCACCATTCACATTTTCTTCAGGAAATGTACATTCTAGTATTGTAATTACTATTCACCTGAACAAAACTTTGGCGCGTAACTCGTCCCGCACCGTTTGTCGTAGACCCACGAATGAGGTGTCAAATCGACCGGCTTATTGAGGAGAGGTGTGCTATGACTTTTCTAAGCGATCGGGTGTACGATGTTCGCACAGCGTACGAAAAAACGGCTGAAAAAACTCCCATAGACAACATGGGGGCCAAATCTGTGAGATCATATCTTTGGTTTAGAAGGTCGTAGAGACTTGGGGCTGGGCTCTTTTGATTCGGCCAGCCAATAAGTAGTGACACAGCATCTTCATAGCCACGCCCTAGCAACCAATTACAGCACCCTAGCAACCGAGTCAGGTGTTTTGCCACTGCAAGCACCATTCACATTTTCTTCAGGAAATGTACATTCTAGTATTGTAATTACTATTCACCTGAACAAAACTTTGGCGCGTAACTCGTCCCGCACCGTTTGTCGTAGACCCACGAATGAGGTGTCAAATCGACCGGCTTATTGAGGATAGGTGTGCTATGACTTTTCTAAACGATCGGGTGTACGATGTTCGCACAGCGTACGAAAAAACGGCTGAAAAAACTCCCATAGACAACATAGGGGCCAAATCTGTGAGATCATATCTTTGGTTTAGAAGGTCGTAGAGACTTGGGGCTGGGCTCTTTTGATTCGGCCAGCCAATAAGTAGTGACACAGCAACTTCATAGCCACGCCCTAGCAACCAATTACAGCACCCTAGCAACCGAGTCAGGTGTTTTGCCACTGCAAGCACCATTCACATTTTCTTCAGGAAATGTACATTCTAGTTAATGGTGCTTGCCAAAGGCAAAGCTCCATTCTTATTCTTCTGCATACTTATTATTCTTCTTCTTCTTCTTCTGGACACAATTTCTGCGCGCTACTCCTCCCGCAGTTTTTGTCATAGACCCATGAATGAGGTGTCAAATCGACCGGCTCATTGAGGACAGGTGTGCTATGACTTTTATAAGCGATCGGGTGTACGATGTTCGTCCGGCGGGCGAAAAAGTAGCGAAAAAAATCCCATAGACTTTGCATTGGGACAAACTTTGATGAGTAATAGCTCCTAACGAGAATTTCATAGAAACATGTGGGTTACCACGTTTGAAGAGCCTGATAGGCTCTCTCAGACCATACCTCAAAATGGGGTGTAAGTTGTACCCCTGGGGCGCAAGAGCTGCCCAAAGTTGCCCCATAGACATACTATGGTGAAGCCGTGCCCATGAACCAGGAAGTACTGTGTTTTTCCTACTATGGGAAATTACATAGGGATTTTGTATTGAACATAACTCTGGATCACAATGTCATAGAGACAAGGGGGTGGGCTCATTTTACTCAGGCAACCAATCAGTCTCTCAGGATCATTGTAAAGCTATCAAGCCACGCCCTAGCAACCATATAGAGAACCATAGCAACAAGTTCCATAGACTTCCATTGAAAAAGATCAAAGGAATATCTTTGGATAGGAGTGTCATAGAAACATGAGGGTGGGCTCATTTGACTCGAGGCAGCAAACCGCCAATCACAAATCACCTTAAAGACATCATAGCCACGCCTTAGCAACCATATAGAGCACCCTAGCAACCCAAAGCATAGGCAGATATCTTCAAATCTGAATATCATAGAGGCATGGGGGTTGGTTTATATCATTCATACTGGCAAGCAGCCTTTGGTGTATCATCATTGGTAGCTGCCAAGCCACTCCTTAGCAACCAAACAGAGTACCCTAGCAACCATTTTGCAAGATCTATATCTCTGCGTCAGAACATCGTACAGACATGGGGGTTGGTTTATATTGTCAAGCAGCCTTTGGAGTATCATCATTGGCAGCTGCCAAGCCACTCCCTAGCAACCAAACAGAGTACCCTAGCAACCGTTTTGAAACACCTATATTTCTGCATCAGAACATTATAGAGACATGGCGGTTGGCTCTTTTGACTCATGCTAGCAAACTGGACTTCCACCATGCTACACATGCTAGCAGTGAATAGCTACATGCTAATAGTGATTAGCTTAAGGTTTAAACATGACACAAACTAGTAAAAATGTGTTAGAATAATGCTAGTGGCATGTTAATTGTGTTAGCATGATGCTAGTAGCATGATAATCATGTTAGCATCATGTTAGCAAACATGCTAATCATGTTAGCATCTTGTTAAATACATGCTAACAACATGGTAATCATGCTAGCATCATGCTAGCATTATGCTAATGATGTTAGCATGTTCTTAGCATTATGCTAACATGATTAGCATCTTGTTAAAATCATCTTAGCAACATGGTAATCATGCTAGCATCATGCTTTAGCATTATGCTAATCATGTTAGCATGTTTGCTAGCATTATGCTAACATGATTAGCATATTGTTTAAAACATGTTAGCAGCATGCTAAGGGTGTTAGCATCATGGTTGCAACATGCTAATCATGTTAGCATCTTGCTAAAAACATCCTAGCAGGACGGTAATTATGTTAGCATAGTTTTGCCACTGCAAGCACCATTCACATTTTCTTCAGGAAATGTACATTCTAGTATTGTAATTACTATTCACCTGAACAAAACTTTGGCGCGTAACTCGTCCCACACCGTTTGTCCTAGACCCACAAATGAGGTGTCAAATCGACCGGCTTATTGAGGAGAGGTGTGCTATGACTTTTCTAAGCGATCGGGTGTACGATGTTCGCACAGCGTACGAAAAATTGGCTGAAAAAACTCCCATAGACTTAACATGGGGTCCAAATCTGTGAGATCATATCTTTGGATCAGAAGTTCGTAGAGACTTGGGGCTGGGCTCTTTTGATTCGGCCAGCCAATAAGTAGTGACACAGCAACTTCATAGCCACGCCCTAGCAACCAATTACAGCACCCTAGCAACCGAGTCCGGTGTTTTGCCACTGCAAGCACCATTCACATTTTCTTTAGGAAATGTACATTCTAGTATTGTAATTACTATTCACCTGAACAAAACTTTGGCGCGTAACTCGTCCCGCACCGTTTGTCGTAGACCCACATATGAGGTGTCAAATCGACCGGCTTATTGAGGAGAGGTGTGCTATGACTTTTCTAAGCGATCGGGTGTACGATGTTCGCACAGCGTACGAAAAAACGGCTGAATAAACTCCCATAGACTTAACATTGGGTCAAAATCTGTGAGATCATATCTTTGGATCAGAAGGTCATAGAGACTTGGGGCTGGGCTCTTTTGATTCGGCCAGCCAATAAGTAGTGACACAGCAACTTCATAGCCACGCCCTAGCAACCAATTACAGCACCCTAGCAACCGGGGCCGAATTTTGCCACTGCAAGCACCATTCACATTTTCTTCAGGAAATGTACATTCTAGTATTGTAATTACTATTCACCTGAACAAAACTTTGGCGCGTAACTCGTCCCGCACCGTTTGTTGTAGACCCACGAATGAGGTGTCAAATCGACCGGCTTATTGAGGAGAGGTGTGCTATGACTTTTCTAAGCGATCGGGTGTACGATGTTCGCACAGTGTACGAAAGAAATGGCTGAAAAAACTCCCATAGACTTAACATTGAGGCAAATTCTATGAGATCATATCTTTGGATCAGAAGGTCATAGAGACTTGGGGCTGGGCTCTTTTGATTCGGCCAGCCAATAAGTACTGACACAGCAACTTCATAGCCACGCCCTAGCAACCAATTACAGCACCCTAGCAACCGGTGCCGAATTTTGCCACTGCAAGCACCATTCACATTTTCTTCAGGAAATGTACATTCTAGTATTGTAATTACTATTCACCTGAACAAAACTTTGGCGCGTAACTCGTCCCGCACCGTTTGTCCTAGACCCACAAATGAGGTGTCAAATCGACCGGCTTATTGAGGAGAGGTGTGCTATGACTTTTCTAAGCGATCGGGTGTACGATGTTCGCACAGCGTACGAAAAAAATGGCTGAAAAAACTCCCATAGACTTAACATGGGGTCCAAATCTGTGAGATCATATCTTTGGATCAGAAGTTCGTAGAGACTTGGGGCTGGGCTCTTTTGATTCGGCCAGCCAATAAGTAGTGACACAGCAACTTCATAGCCACGCCCTAGCAACCAATTACAGCACCCTAGCAACCGAGTCCGGTGTTTTGCCACTGCAAGCACCATTCACATTTTCTTTAGGAAATGTACATTCTAGTATTGTAATTACTATTCACCTAGACAAAACTTTGGCGTGTAACTCGTCCCGTGCCATTTGTCGTAGACCCACGAATGAGGTGTCAAATCGACCGGCTTAGTGAGGAGAGGTGTGCTATGACTTTTCTAAGCGATCGCTTGTACGATGTTCGCACAGCGTACGAAAAAACGGCTGAAAAAACTCCCATAGACTTAACATGGGGGCCAAATCTGTGAGATCATATCTTTGGATCAAAAGGTCATAGAGACTTGGGGCTGGGCTCTTTTGATTCGGCCAGCCAATAAGTAGTGACACAGCAACTTCATAGCCACGCCCTAGCAACCAATTACAGCACCCTAGCAACCTAGTCCGGTGTTTTGCCACTGCAAGCACCATTCACATTTTCTTTAGGAAATGTACATTCTAGTATTGTAATTACTATTCACCTAGACAAAACTTTGGCGCGTAACTTGTCCCGCACCATTTGTCGTAGACCCATGAATGAGGTGTCAAATCGACCGGCTTATTGAGGAGAGGTGTGCTATGACTTTTCTAAGCGATCGGGTGTACGATGTTTGCACAGCGGACGAAAAATCGTCTGAAAAATGTCCCATAGACTTAACATGGGGACCAAATCTGTGAGATCATATCTTTGGATCAGAAGGTCATAGAGACTTGGGGCTAGGCTCTTTTGACTTGGCCTATCAAGCAGCCAATAATTAGTGACTTCATAGCCACGCCCTAGCAACATATTACAGCACCCTAGCAACCGGTGCCGAATTTTGCCACTGCAAGCACCATTCACATTTTCTTCAGGAAATGTACATTCTAGTATTGTAATTACTATTCACCTGAACAAAACTTTGGCGCGTAACTCGTCCCGCAGTTTTTGTCGTAGACCCACGAATGAGGTGTCAAATCGACCGGCTTATTGAGGAGAGGTGTGCTATGACTTTTCTAAGCGATCGGGTGTACGATGTTCGCACAGCGTACGAAAAAACGGCTGAAAAAACTCCCATAGACTTAACATGGGGGCCAAATCTGTGAGATCATATCTTTGGATCAAAAGGTCATAGAGACTTGGGGCTGGGCTCTTTTGATTCGGCCAGCCAATAAGTAGTGACACAGCAACTTCATAGCCACGCCCTAGCAACCAATTACAGCACCCTAGCAACCTAGTCCGGTGTTTTGCCACTGCAAGCACCATTCACATTTTCTTTAGGAAATGTACATTCTAGTATTGTAATTACTATTCACCTAGACAAAACTTTGGCGCGTAACTTGTCCCGCACCATTTGTCGTAGACCCATGAATGAGGTGTCAAATCGACCGGCTTATTGAGGAGAGGTGTGCTATGACTTTTCTAAGCGATCGGGTGTACGATGTTTGCACAGCGGACGAAAAATCGTCTGAAAAATGTCCCATAGACTTAACATGGGGACCAAATCTGTGAGATCATATCTTTGGATCAGAAGGTCATAGAGACTTGGGGCTAGGCTCTTTTGACTTGGCCTATCAAGCAGCCAATAATTAGTGACTTCATAGCCACGCCCTAGCAACATATTACAGCACCCTAGCAACCGGTGCCGAATTTTGCCACTGCAAGCACCATTCACATTTTCTTCAGGAAATGTACATTCTAGTATTGTAATTACTATTCACCTGAACAAAACTTTGGCGCGTAACTCGTCCCGCAGTTTTTGTCGTAGACCCACGAATGAGGTGTCAAATCGACCGGCTTATTGAGGAGAGGTGTGCTATGACTTTTCTAAGCGATCGGGTGTACGATGTTCGCACAGCGTACGAAAAAACGGCTGAAAAAACTCCCATAGACTTAACATGGGGGCCAAATCTGTGAGATCATATCTTTGGTTTAGATGGTCATAGACACTTGGGGCTGGGCTCTTTTGGCTCGGCCTATCAAGCCGCCAATAAGTAATGACTTTATGGCCACGCCCTAGCAACCAATTACAGCACCCTAGCAACCGGTGCCGAATTTTGCCACTGCAAGCACCATTCACATTTTCTTCAGGAAATGTACATTCTAGTTAATGGTGCTTGCCAAAGGCAAAGCTCCATTCTTATTCTCCTGCATACTTATTATTATTATTATTATTATTATTCCACACAAAATTTTGGCGCGCTACTCCTCCCGCAGCTTTTGTCCTAGACCCATGAATGAGGTGTCAAATCGACCGGCTTATTGAGGAGAGGTGTGCTATGACTTTTATAAGCGATCGGGTGTACGATGTTCGTCCGACGGGCGAAAAATCGGGCGAAAAATCCCATAGACTTAACATTGGGACGAACTTTGACAAGTCATAACTCTGGATCACAATGTCATAGAGACAAGGGGGTGGGCTCATTTTACTCAGGCAACCAATCAGTCTATCAAGATAATTTTAAAGCTATCAAGCCACGCCCTAGCAACCATAGAGAGTACCTTAGCAACAAGTTCCATAGACTTCCATTGAAAAAGATCAAAGGAATATCTTTGGATAGGAGTGTCATAGAAATATGAGGGTGGGCTCATTTGACTCGGGGCAGCAAACGGCCAATCACGAATCACCTTCAAGATATCATAGCCACGCCCTAGCAACTATTTAGAGCACCCTAGCAACTCAAAGCATAGAGGGGATATCTTCAAATCTGAACATCATAGAGGAATGGGGGTTGGTTTATATCATTCATACTGGCAAGCAGCCTTTGGTTTATCATTACTGGCAGCTGCCAAGCCACTCCCTAGCAACCAAACAGAGTACCCTAGCAACCGTTTTGCAAGATCTATATCTCTGCATCAGAACATCGTAGAGACATGGGTGTTGGTTTATATTGTCAAGCAGCCTTTGGAGTATCATCATTGGTAGCTACCAAGCCACTCCCTAGCAACCAAACAGAGTACCCTAGCAACCGTTTTGAAACACCTATATTTCTGCATCAGAACATTATAGAGACATGGCGGTTGGCTCTTTTGACTCATGCTAGCAAACTGGACTTCCACCATGCTACACATGCTAGCAGTGAATAGCTACATGCTAATAGTGATTAGCTTAAGGTTTAAACATGACACAAACTAGTAAAAATGTGTTAGAATAATGCTAGTGGCCTGTTAATTGTGTTAGCATGATGCTAGTAGCATGCTAATCATGTTAGCATCATGTTAGCAAACATGCTAATCATGTTAGCATCTTGTTAAATACATGCTAACAACATGGTAATCATGCTAGCATCATGCTAGCATTATGCTAATGATGTTAGCATGTTGCTAACATTATGCTAACATGATTAGCATCTTGTTAAAATCATGTTAGAAACATGTTAATCATGCTAGCATCATCGAAGCATTATGCTAATCATGTTAGCATGTTTGCTAGCATTATGCTAACATGATTAGCATCTTGTTTAAAACATGCTAGCAGCATGCTAAGGGTGTTAGCATCATGCTAGCAACATGCTAATCATGTTAGCATGTTGCTAACATAATGCTAACATGATTAGCATTTGGTTAAAATAATGCTAGCAACATGGTAATCATGCTAGCATCATGCTCGCATTATGCTAATCATGTTAGCATGTTGCTAGCATTATGCTAACATGACTAGCATGTTGTTTAAAACATGATAGCAGAATGCTAAGGTTGTTAGCATCATGCTTAGCAACATGCTAATCATGTTAGCATCTTGTTAAAAACATGCTAGCAAAATGGTAATCATGCTAGCATCATGTTACCATTATGCTAATCATGTTAGCATGTTGCTAGCATTATGCTAACATGATTAGCATCTTGTTAAAATCATGGTAGCAACATGGTAATCATGCTAGCATCATGCTAGCATTATGCTAATCATGTTAGCATGTTTTGCTAGCATTATGCTAACATGATTAGAATCTTGCTAAAAACATGCTGGCATCATGCTATGGGTGTTAGCATCATGCTAGCAACATGCTAATCTGTTAGCATCTTGCTAAAAACATCCTAGCAGGACGGTAATTATGTTAGCATCATGCTAATCAAGAGTGCTGAGTTTTGCCACTGCAAGCACCATTCACATTTTCTTCAGGAAATGTACATTCTAGTATTGTAATTACTATTCACCTGAACAAAACTTTGGCACGTAACTCGTCCCGCACCGTTTGTCGTAGACCCACAAATGAGGTGTCAAATCGACCGGCTTATTGAGGAGAGGTGTGCTATGACTTTTCTAAGCGATTGGGTGTACGATTTTCGCACAGCATACGAAAAAACGGCTGAAAAAACTCCCATAGACTTAACATGGGGGCCAAATCTGTGAGATCATATCTTTGGTTTAGAAGGTCATAGAGACTTGGGGCTGGGCTCTTTTGATTCAGCCTGCCAATAAGTATTGACACAGCATCTTCATAGCCACGCCCTAGCAACCAATTACAGCACCCTAGCAACCGGTGACGAATTTTGCCACTGCAAGCACCATTCACATTTTCTTCAGGAAATGTACATTCTAGTATTGCAATTACTATTCACCTGAACAAAACTTTGGCGCGTAACTCGTCCCGCACCGTTTGTCGTAGACCCACGAATGAGGTGTCAAATCGACCGGCTTATTGAGGAGAGGTGTGCTATGACTTTTATAAGCGATCGAGTGTACGATGTTCGCACAGCGTACGAAAAAACGGCTGAAAAAACTCCCATAGACTTAACATTGGGACAAAATCTGTGAGATCATATCTTTGGATCAGAAGGTCATAGAGACTTGGGGCTGGGCTCTTTTGATTTGGCCAGCCAATAAGTAGTGACACAGCAACTTCATAGCCACGCCCTAGCAACCAATTACAGCACCCTAGCAACCGGGGCCGAATTTTGCCACTGCAAGCACCATTCACATTTTCTTCAGGAAATGTACATTCTAGTATTGTAATTACTATTCACCTGAACAAAACTTTGGCACGTAACTCGTCCCGCACCGTTTGTCGTAGACCCACGAATGAGGTGTCAAATCGACCGGCTTATTGAGGAGAGGTGTGCTATGACTTTTCTAAGCGATTGGGTGTACGATTTTCGCACAGCATACGAAAAAACGGCTGAAAAAACTCCCATAGACTTAACATGGGGGCCAAATCTGTGAGATCATATCTTTGGTTTAGAAGGTCATAGAGACTTGGGGCTGGGCTCTTTTGATTCAGCCTGCCAATAAGTATTGACACAGCATCTTCATAGCCACGCCCTAGCAACCAATTACAGCACCCTAGCAACCGGTGACGAATTTTGCCACTGCAAGCACCATTCACATTTTCTTCAGGAAATGTACATTCTAGTTAATGGTGCTTGCCAAAGGCAAAGCTCCATTCTTATTCTCCTGCATACTTATTATTATTATTATTATTATTATTATTATTCCACACAAAATTTTGGCGCGCTACTCCTCCCGCAGCTTTTGTCCTAGACCCATGAATGAGGTGTCAAATCGACCGGCTTATTGAGGAGAGGTGTGCTATGACTTTTATAAGCGATCGGGTGTACGATGTTCGTCCGACGGGCGAAAAATCGGGCGAAAAATCCCATAGACTTAACATTGGGACGAACTTTGACAAGTCATAACTCTGGATAACAATGTCATAGAGACAAAGGGGTGGTCTCATTTTACTCAGGCAACCAATCAGTCTCTCAGGAAAACTTTGAAGATATCAAGCCACGCCCTAGCAACCATATAGAGCACCTTAGTAACAAGCTTCATAGACTTCCATTGAAAAAGATCAAATGAATATCTTTGGATAGAAGTGTCGTACAAACAAGAGGGTGGGCTCATTTGACTCGAGGCAGCAAACCGCCAATCACAAATCACCTTAAAGACATCATAGCCACGCCTTAGCAACCATTTAGAGCACCCTAGCAACCCAAAGCATAGGCAGATATCTTCAAATCTGAATATCATAGAGGCATGGGGGTTGGTTTATATCATTCATACTGGCAAGCAGCCTTTGGAGTATCATCATTGGTAGCTGCCAAGCCACTCCCTAGCAACCAAACAGAGTACCCTAGCAACCATTATTCAACATCTATATTTTTGCATCAGAACATCGTAAAGACATGGGTGTTGGTTTATATTGTCAAGCAGCCTTTGGAGTATCATCATTGGTAGCTACCAAGCCACTCCCTAGCAACCAAACAGAGTACCCTAGCAACCGTTTAGCAAAATCTATATCTCTGCATCAGAACATCGTAGAGACATGGGTGTTGGTTTATATTGTCAAGCAGCCTTTGGAGTATCATCATTGGTAGCTGCCAAGCCACTCCTTAGCAACCAAACAGAGTACCCTAGCAACCGTTTAGCAATATCTATATCTCTGCATCAGAGCATCATAGAGACATGGCGGTTGGCTCTTTTGACTCATGCTAGCAAACTGGACTTCCAACATGCTACACATGCTAGCGGTGAATAGCTACATGCTAATAGTGATTAGCTAAGTGCTAAAGTGGGCTGAGAACATGATAAGAACTCTATAGAAACTCCATTGTAACTATCTGTGCCAACTACCAACCACCTAGTAATACCATAGCAACCACCCTGGTTACCATAGCAACCGCCCAGAACACCCTAGCAACCGCCTAGCAACACAGTAGTGACCACTCCAGGTACCTTAACAACTGCCTAGCAACACCTTAGCAACCACCCAGGTTACCATAGCAACCGCCTAGCAACCGCCCAGAACACCCTAGCAACCGCCTAGCAACACCTTAGCAACCACCCCAAGTACCTCAGCAACTTCCTAGCAACACCCTAGCAACTACCCTGGTTATCACAGCAACCGCCTACCAACCGCCTAGAACACCTTAGCAACCGCCTAGCAACACCTTAGCAACCACTCCAAGTACCTTAGCAACTGCCTAGCAACACCTTAGCAACCACCCAGGTTACCATAGCAACCGCCTAGCAACCACCAATAACACCCTAGCAACCGCCTAGCAACACCGTAGTGACCACCCCAGGTGCCTTAGAAACTGCCTACCAACACCCTAGCAACCACCCAGGTTACCATAGCAACCGCTTAGCAACCACCCAGAACACCTTGGCAACCGCCTAGAAACACCTTAGCAACCACTCCAAGTACCTTAGCAACTGCCTAGCAACACCCTAGCAACCACTCAGGTTACCAAAGCAACCGCATAGCAACCGGGTACAGAATTTTGCTACTGCAAGCACCATTCACATTTTCTTCAGGAAATGTACATTCTAGTTAATGGTGCTTGCCAAAGGCAAAGCTCCATTCTTATTCTTCTGCATACTTATTATTCTTCTTCTTCTTCTTCTGGACACAATTTCTGCGCGCTACTCCTCCCGCAGTTTTTGTCATAGACCCATGAATGAGGTGTCAAATCGACCGGCTCATTGAGGACAGGTGTGCTATGACTTTTATAAGCGATCGGGTGTACGATGTTCGTCCGGCGGGCGAAAAAGTAGCGAAAAAAATCCCATAGACTTTGCATTGGGACAAACTTTGATGAGTAATAGCTCCTAACGAGAATTTCATAGAAACATGTGGGTTACCACGTTTGAAGAGCCTGATAGGCTCTCTCAGACCATACCTCAAAATGGGGTGTAAGTTGTACCCCTGGGGCGCAAGAGCTGCCCAAAGTTGCCCCATAGACATACTATGGTGAAGCCGTGCCCATGAACCAGGAAGTACTGTGTTTTTCCTACTATGGGAAATTACATAGGGATTTTGTATTGAACATAACTCTGGATCACAATGTCATAGAGACAAGGGGTGGGCCCATTTTACTCAGGCAACCAATCAGTCTCTCAGGATCATTGTGAAGCTATCAAGCCACGCCCTAGCAACCATATAGAGCACCATAGCAACAAGTTCCATTGACTTCCATTGAAAAAGATCAAATGAATATCTTTGGATAGAAGTGTCGTACAAACAAGAGGGTGGGCTCATTTGACTGGAGGCAGCAAACCGCCAATCACAAATCACCTTAAAGACATCATAGCCACGCCTTAGCAACCATTTAAAGCACCCTAGCAACCCAAAGCATAGGCAGATATCTTCAAATCTGAATATCATAGAGGCATGGGGATTGGTTTATATCATTTATACTGGCAAGCAGCCTTTGGTTTATCATTACTAGCAGCTGCCAAGCCACTCCCTAGCAACCAAACAGAGTACCCTAGCAACCGTTTTGCAAGATCTATATCTCTGCATCAGAACATCATAAAGACATGGGGGTTGGTTTATATTGTCAAGCAGCCTTTGGAGTATCATCATTGGTAGCTGCCAAGCCACTCCTTAGCAACCAAACAGAGTACCCTAGCAACCGTTTAGCAAGATCTATATCTCTGCATCAGAGCATCATAGAGACATGGCGGTTGGCTCTTTTGACTCATGCTAGCAAACTGAACTTCCAACATGCTACACATGCTAGCAGTGAATAGCTACATGCTAATAGTGATTAGCTTAGGGTTTAAACATGACACAAACTAGTAAAAATGTGTTACATCATGCTGGTAACATGCTAATTGTGTTAGCATCATGCTAGTAGCATGCTAATCATGTTAGCATCATGCTAGCAAACATGCTAATTATGTTAGCATCTTGTTAAAAACATGCTAGCAACATGGTAATCATGCTAGCATCATGCTAGCATTATGGTAATCATGTTAGCATGTTGCTAGCATTATGCTAACATGATTAGCATCTTTCTAAAAACATGCTAGCAGCATGCTAAGGGTGTTAGCATTATGCTAGCAACAAATGCTAATCATGTTAGCATGTTGCTAGCATAATGCTAACATGATTAGCATCTTTCTAAAAACATGCTAGCAGCATGCTAAGGGTGTTAGCATAATGCTAGCAACATGCTAATCATGTTAGCATCTTGATAAAAACATCCTAGCAGGACGGTAATTATGTTAGCATCATGCTAATCAAGAGTGCCGAGTTTTGCCACTGCAAGCACCATTCACATTTTCTTCAGGAAATGTACATTCTAGTATTGTAATTACTATTCACCTGAACAAAACTTTGGCACGTAACTTGTCCCGCACCGTTTGTCGTAGACCCACGAATGAGGTGTCAAATCGACCGGCTTATTGAGGAGAGGTGTGCTATGACTTTTATAAGCGATCGGGTGTACGATGTTCGTCCGGCGGGCGAAAAAGTAGCGAAAAAAATCCCATAGACTTTGCATTGGGACAAACTTTGACGAGTAATAGCTCCTAACGAGAATTTCATAGAAACATGTGGGTTACCACGTTTGAAGAGCCTGATAGGCTCTCTCAGACCATACCTCAAAATGGGGTGTAAGTTGTACCCCTGGGGCGCAAGAGCTGCCCAAAGTTGCCCCATAGACATACTATGGTGAAGCCGTGCCCATGAACCAGGAAGTACTGTGTTTTTCCTACTATGGGAAATTACATAGGGATTTTGTATTGAACATAACTCTGGATCACAATGTCATAGAGACAAGGGGGTGGGCTCATTTTACTCAGGCAACCAATCAGTCTCTCAGGATCATTGTGAAGCTATCAAGCCACGCCCTAGCAACCATATAGAGCACCATAGCAACAAGTTCCATAGACTTCCATTGAAAAAGATCAAAGGAATATCTTTGGATAGGAGTGTCATAGAAACATGAGGGTGGGCTCATTTGACTCGGAGCAGGAAACGGCCAATCACGAATCACCTTAAACACTTCATTGCCACGCCCTAGCAACCATTTAGAGCACCCTAGCAACCCAAAGCATAAAGGGATATCTTCAAAAATGAATATCATACAGGCATGGGGGTTGGTTTATATCATTCATACTGGCAAGCAGCCTTTGGTTTATCATTACTGGCAGCTGCCAAGCCACTCCCTAGCAACCAAACAGAGTACCCTAGCAACCGTTTTGCAAGATCTATATCTCTGCATCAGAACATCATAAAGACATGGGGGTTGGTTTATATTGTCAAGCAGCCTTTGGAGTATCATCATTGGTAGCTGCCAAGCCACTCCTTAGCAACCAAACAGAGTACCCTAGCAACCGTTTAGCAAGATCTATATCTCTGCATCAGAGCATCATAGAGACATGGCGGTTGGCTCTTTTGACTCATGCTAGCAAACTGGACTTCCAACATGTTACACATGCTAGCAGTGAATAGCTACATGCTAATAGTGATTAGCTTAGGGTTTAAACATGACACAAACTAGTAAAAATGTGTTAGCATCATGCTGGTAACATGCTAATTGTGTTAACATCATGCTAGTAGAATGCTAATCATGTTAGCATCATGTTAGCAAACATGCTAATTATGTTAGCATCTTGTTAAAAACATGCTAGCAACATGGTAATCATGGTAGCATGTTGCTAGCATTATGCTAACATGACTAGCATTTTGTTTAAAACATGCTAGCAGCATGCTAAGGGTGTTAGCATCATGCTAGCAACATGCTAATCATGTTAGCATGTTGCTAGCATTATGCTAACATGATTAGCATCTTTCTAAAAACATGCTAGCAGCATGGTAAGGGTGTTAGCATAATGCTAGCAACATGCTAATCATGTTAGCATCTTGCTAAAAACATCCTAGCAGGACGGTAATTATGTTAGCATCATGCTAATCAAGAGTGCCGAGTTTTGCCACTGCAAGCACCATTCACATTTTCTTCAGGAAATGTACATTCTAGTATTGTAATTACTATTCACCTGAACAAAACTTTGGCGCGTAACTCGTCCCGCACCGTTTGTCGTAGACCCACAAATGAGGTGTCAAATCGACCGGCTTATTGAGGAGAGGTGTGCTATGACTTTTCTAAGCGATCTAGTGTACGATGTTCGCACAGCGTACGAAAAAATGGCTAAAAAAACTCCCATAGACTTAACATGGGGGCCAAATCTGTGAGATCATATCTTTGGATCAGAAGGTCATAGAGACTTGGGGCTGGGCTCTTTTGATTCGGCCAGCCAATATGTAGTGACACAGCAACTTCATAGCCACGCCCTAGCAACCAATTACTGCACCCTAGCAACCGAGTGGCGATTTTGCCACTGCAAGCACCATTCACATTTTCTTCAGGAAATGTACATTCTAGTATTGTAATTACTATTCACCTGAACAAAACTTTGGCGCGTAAGTCGTCCCGCACCGTTTGTCCTAGACCCACAAATGAGGTGTCAAATCGACCGGCTTATTGAGGAGAGGTGTGCTATGACTTTTCTAAGCGATCGGGTGTACGATGTTCGCACAGCGTACGAAAAAAATGGCTGAAAAAACTCCCATAGACTTAACATTGGGTCAAAATCTGTGAGATCATATCTTTGGATCAGAAGGTCATAGAGACTTGGGGCTGGGCTCTTTTGATTCGGCCAGCCAATAAGTAGTGGCACAGCAACTTCATAGCCACGCCCTAGCAGCCAATTACAGCACCCTAGCAACCGAGTCCGGTGTTTTGCCACTGCAAGCACCATTCACATTTTCTTCAGGAAATGTACATTCTAGTATTGTAATTACTATTCACCTGAACAAAACTTTGGCGCGTAACTCGTCCCGCACCGTTTGTCGTAGACCCACGAATGAGGTGTCAAATCGACCGGCTTATTGAGGAGAGGTGTGCTATGACTTTTCTAAGCAATCGGGTGTACGATGTTCGCACAGCGTACGAAATAACGGCTGAAAAAACTCCCATAGACTTAACATGGGGGCCAAATCTGTGAGATCATATCTTTGGTTTAGAAGGTCATAGAGACTTGGGGCTGGGCTCTTTTGACTCGGCCTATCACGCCGCCAATAAGTAGTGACTTCATAGCCACACCCTAGCAACCAATTACAGCACCCTAGCAACCGGTGCCGAATTTTGCCACTGCAAGCACCATTCACATTTTCTTCAGGAAATGTACATTCTAGTATTGTAATTACTATTCACCTAGACAAAACTTTGGCGCGTAACTCGTCCCGCACCATTTGTCGTAGACCCACGAATGAGGTGTCAAATCGACCGGCTTATTGAGGAGAGGTGTGCTATGACTTTTCTAAGCGATCGGGTATACGATGTTTGCACAGCGGACGAAAAATCGTCTGAAAAATGTCCCATAGACTTAACATGGGGGCCAAATCTGTGAGATCATATCTTTGGTTTAGAAGGTCATAGAGACTTGGGGCTGGGCTCTTTTGATTCAGCCTGCCAATAAGTATTGACACGCCCTAGCAACCAATTACAGCACCCTAGCAACCGGTGCCGAATTTTGCCACTGCAAGCACCATTCACATTTTCTTCAGGAAATGTACATTCTAGTATTGTAATTACTATTCACCTGAACAAAACTTTGGCGCGTAACTAGTCCCGCACCGTTTGTCGTAGACCCACATATGAGGTGTCAAATCGACCGGCTTATTGAGGAGAGGTGTGCTATGACTTTTCTAAGCGATCGGGTGTACGATGTTCGCACAGCGTATGAAAAAAATGGCTGAAAAAACTCCCATAGACTTAACATTGGGTCAAAATCTGTGAGATCATATCTTTGGATCAGAAGGTCATAGAGACTTGGGGCTGGGCTCTTTTGATTCGGCCAGCCAATAAGTAGTGACATAGCAACTTCATAGCCACACCCTAGCAACCAATCACAGCACCCTAGCAACCGGTTCCGAATTTTTCCACTGCAAGCACCATTCACATTTTCTTCAGGAAATGTACATTCTAGTATTGTAATTACTATTCACCTGAACAAAACTTTGGCGCGTAACTCGTCCTGCACCGTTTGTCATAGACCCACAAATGAGGTGTCAAATCGACCGGCTTATTGAGGAGAGGTGTGCTATGACTTTTCTAAGCGATTGGGTGTACGATTTTCGCACAGCGTACGAAAAAATCGGCTGAAAAAACTCCCATAGACTTAACATTGGGTCAAAATCTGTGATATCATATCTTTGGATCAGAAGGTCATAGAGACTTGGGGCTGGGCTCTTTTGATTCGGCCAGCCAATAAGTAGTGACGCAGCAACTTCATAGCCACGCCCTAGCAACCAATTACAGCACCCTAGCAACCGGGGCCGAATTTTGCCACTGCAAGCACCATTCACATTTTCTTCAGGAAATGTACATTCTAGTATTGTAATTACTATTCACCTAGACAAAACTTTGGCGCGTAACTTGTCCCGCACCATTTGTCGTAGACCCATGAATGAGGTGTCAAATCGACCGGCTTATTGAGGAGAGGTGTGCTATGACTTTTCTAAGCGATCGGGTGTACGATGTTTGCACAGCGGACGAAAAATCGTCTGAAAAATGTCCCATAGACTTAACATGGGGACCAAATCTGTGAGATCATATCTTTGGATCAGAAGGTCATAGAGACTTGGGGCTAGGCTCTTTTGACTTGGCCTATCAAGCAGCCAATAATTAGTGACTTCATAGCCACGCCCTAGCAACATATTACAGCACCCTAGCAACCGGTGCCGAATTTTGCCACTGCAAGCACCATTCACATTTTCTTCAGGAAATGTACATTCTAGTTAATGGTGCTTGCCAAAGGCAAAGCTCCATTCTTATTCTCCTGCATACTTATTATTAATGGTGCTTGCCAAAGGCAAAGCTCCATTCTTATTCTCCTGCATACTTATTATTATTATTCTGCTTCTTCTTCTTCTTCTTCTGGACAAAATTTCTGCGCGCTACTCCTCCCGCAGCTTTTGTCGTAGACCCATGAATGAGGTGTCAAATCGACCGGCTTATTGAGGAGAGGTGTGCTATGACTTTTATAAGCGATCGGGTGTACGATGTTCGTCCAGTGGGCGAAAAATCGGGCGAAAAATCCCATAGACTTAACATTGTGATGATATTTGACGAGTCATAGCTCCTAATGAGGATTTCATAGAAACATGTGGGTTACTACGTTTGAAGGGGCTGACAGGCTCTGTCAGACCATATCTCAAAATGGGGTGTAAGTTGTACCCCTGGGGCGCAAGAGCTGCCCAAAGTTGCCCCATAGACATACTATGGTGAAGCCGTGCCCATGAACCAGGAAGTACTGTGTTTTTCCTACTATGGGAAATTACATAGGGATTTTGTATTGAACATAACTCTGGATTACAATGTCATAGAGACAAGGGGGTGGGCTCATTTTACTCAAACAACCAATCAGTCTCTCAGGATCATTGTGAAACTATCAAGCCACGCCCTAGCAAGCATATAGAGCACCTTAGTAACAAGCTCCATAGACTTCCATTGAAAAAGATCAAATGAATATCTTTGGATAGGAGTGTCATACAAACATGAGGGTGGGCTCATTTGACTCGAGGCAGCAAACCGCCAATCACAAATCACCTTAAAGACATCATAGCCACGCCTTAGCAACCATTTAGAGCACCCTAGCAACCCAAAGCATAGGCAGATATCTTCAAATCTGAATATCATAAAGGCATGGGGGTTGGTTTATATCATTCATACTGGCAAGCAGCCTTTGGTTTATCATTACTGGCAGCTGCCAAGCCACTCCCTAGCAACCAAACAGAGTACCCTAGCAACCGTTTTGCAAGATCTATATCTCTGCATCAGAACATCGTAAAGACATGGGTGTTGGTTTATATTGTCAAGCAGCCTTTGGAGTATCATCATTGGTAGCTGCCAAGCCACTCCCTAGCAACCAAACAGAGTACCCTAGCAACGATTTAGCAAGATCTATATCTCTGCATCAGAGCATCATAGAGACATGGCGGTTGGCTCTTTTGACTCATGCTAGCAAACTGGACTTCCAACATGCTACACATGCTAGCAGTGAATAGCTACATGCTAATAGTGATTAGCTTAGTGTTTAAACATGACACAAACTAGTAAAAATGTGTTAGCATCATGCTGGTAGCATGCTAATTGTGTTAGCATCATGGTAGTAGCATGCTAATCATGTTAGCATCATGCTAGCAAACATGCTAATCATGTTAGCATCTTGTTAAAAACATGCTAGCAACATGGTAATCATGCTAGCATCATGCTAGCATTATGCTAATCATGTTAGCATGTTGCTAGCATAATGCTAACATGATTAGCATCTTGTTAAAATCATGCTAGCAACATGGTAATCATGTTAGCATCATGCTAGCATTATGCTAATCATGTTAGCATGTTGCTAGCGTTATGCTAACATGATTAGCATCTTGTTAAAATCATGCTAGCATAATGCTAGCATTATGCTAATCATGTTAGCATGTTCCTAGCATTATGCTAACATGATTAGCACCTTGTTTAAAACATGTTAGCAGCATGCTAAGGGTGTTAGCATCATGCTAACAACATGCTAATCATGTTAGCATGTTGCTAGCATTATGCTAACATGATTAGCATCTTGTTAAAAACATCCTAGCAGGATGCTACGGGTGTTAGCATCATGCTAGTAACATGCTAATCATGTAAGCATGTTGCTCGCATTATGCTAACATGATTAGCATCTTGCTGAAAACATCCTAGCAGTATGCTAATGGTGTTAGCATCATGCTAGCATCATGCTAATCAAGAGTGCCGAATTTTGCCACTGCAAGCACCATTCACATTTTCTTCAGGAAATGTACATTCTAGTTATTATTATTATTATTATTATTATTCCACACAAAATTTTGGCGCGCTACTCCTCCCGCAGCTTTTGTCCTAGACCCATGAATGAGGTGTCAAATCGACCGGCTTATTGAGGAGAGGTGTGCTATGACTTTTATAAGCGATCGGGTGTACGATGTTCGTCCGACGGGCGAAAAATCGGGCGAAAAATCCCATAGACTTAACATTGGGACGAACTTTGACAAGTCATAACTCTGGATCACAATGTCATAGAGACAAGGGGTGGGCTCATTTTACTCAGGCAACCAATCAGTCTATCAAGATAATTTTAAAGCTATCAAGCCACGCCCTAGCAACCATAGAGAGTACCTTAGCAACAAGTTCCATAGACTTCCATTGAAAAAGATCAAAGGAATATCTTTGGATAGGAGTGTCATAGAAACATGAGGGTGGGCTCATTTGACTCGGGGCAGCAAACGGCCAATCACGAATCACCTTCAAGATATCATAGCCACGCCCTAGCAACTATTTAGAGCACCCTAGCAACTCAAAGCATAGAGGGGATATCTTCAAATCTGAACATCATAGAGGAATGGGGGTTGGTTTATATCATTCATACTGGCAAGCAGCCTTTGGTTTATCATTACTGGCAGCTGCCAAGCCACTCCCTAGCAACCAAACAGAGTACCCTAGCAACCGTTTTGCAAGATCTATATCTCTGCATCAGAACATCGTAGAGACATGGGTGTTGGTTTATATTGTCAAGCAGCCTTTGGAGTATCATCATTGGTAGCTACCAAGCCACTCCCTAGCAACCAAACAGAGTACCCTAGCAACCGTTTTGAAACACCTATATTTCTGCATCAGAACATTATAGAGACATGGCGGTTGGCTCTTTTGACTCATGCTAGCAAACTGGACTTCCACCATGCTACACATGCTAGCAGTGAATAGCTACATGCTAATAGTGATTAGCTTAAGGTTTAAACATGACACAAACTAGTAAAAATGTGTTAGAATAATGCTAGTGGCCTGTTAATTGTGTTAGCATGATGCTAGTAGCATGCTAATCATGTTAGCATCATGTTAGCAAACATGCTAATCATGTTAGCATCTTGTTAAATACATGCTAACAACATGGTAATCATGCTAGCATCATGCTAGCATTATGCTAATGATGTTAGCATGTTGCTAACATTATGCTAACATGATTAGCATCTTGTTAAAATCATGCTAACAACATGGTAATCATGCTAGCATCATGCTAGCATTATGCTAATCATGTTAGCATGTTTGCTAGCATTATGCTAACATGATTAGCATCTTGTTTAAAACATGCTAGCAGCATGCTAAGGGTGTTAGCATCATGCTAGCAACATGCTAATCATGTTAGCATGTTGCTAACATAATGCTAACAGGATTAGCATTTGGTTAAAATAATGCTACCAACATGGTAATCATGCTAGCATCATGCTAGCATTATGCTAATCATGTTAGCATGTTGCTAGCATTATGCTAACATGACTAGCATTTTGTTTAAAACATGCTTGAGAATGCTTAGGGTGTTAGCATCATGCTAAGAACATGCTAATCATGTTAGCATCTTGTTAAAAACATGCTAGCAAAATGGTAATCATGCTAGCATCATGTTACCATTATGCTAATCATGTTAGCATGTTGCTAGCATTATGCTAACATGATTAGCATCTTGTTAAAATCATGGTAGCAACATGGTAATCATGCTAGCATCATGCTAGCATTATGCTAATCATGTTAGCATGTTTTGCTAGCATTATGCTAACATGATTAGAATCTTGCTAAAAACATGCTGGCATCATGCTATGGGTGTTAGCATCATGTTAGCAACATGCTAATCTGTTAGCATCTTGCTAAAAACATCCTAGCAGGACGGTAATTATGTTAGCATCATGCTAATCAAGAGTGCTGAGTTTTGCCACTGCAAGCACCATTCACATTTTCTTCAGGAAATGTACATTCTAGTATTGTAATTACTATTCACCTGAACAAAACTTTGGCGCGTAACTCGTCCCGCACCGTTTGTCGTAGACCCACGAATGAGGTGTCAAATCGACCGGCTTATTGAGGAGAGGTGTGCTATGACTTTTCTAAGCGATCGGGTGTACGATGTTCGCACAGCGTACGAAAAAACGGCTGAAAAAACTCCCATAGACAACATGGGGGCCAAATCTGTGAGATCATATCTTTGGTTTAGAAGGTCGTAGAGACTTGGGGCTGGGCTCTTTTGATTCGGCCAGCCAATAAGTAGTGACACAGCATCTTCATAGCCACGCCCTAGCAACCAATTACAGCACCCTAGCAACCGAGTCAGGTGTTTTGCCACTGCAAGCACCATTCACATTTTCTTCAGGAAATGTACATTCTAGTATTGTAATTACTATTCACCTGAACAAAACTTTGGCGCGTAACTCGTCCCGCACCGTTTGTCGTAGACCCACGAATGAGGTGTCAAATCGACCGGCTTATTGAGGATAGGTGTGCTATGACTTTTCTAAACGATCGGGTGTACGATGTTCGCACAGCGTACGAAAAAACGGCTGAAAAAACTCCCATAGACAACATAGGGGCCAAATCTGTGAGATCATATCTTTGGTTTAGAAGGTCGTAGAGACTTGGGGCTGGGCTCTTTTGATTCGGCCAGCCAATAAGTAGTGACACAGCAACTTCATAGCCACGCCCTAGCAACCAATTACAGCACCCTAGCAACCGAGTCAGGTGTTTTGCCACTGCAAGCACCATTCACATTTTCTTCAGGAAATGTACATTCTAGTTAATGGTGCTTGCCAAAGGCAAAGCTCCATTCTTATTCTTCTGCATACTTATTATTCTTCTTCTTCTTCTTCTGGACACAATTTCTGCGCGCTACTCCTCCCGCAGTTTTTGTCATAGACCCATGAATGAGGTGTCAAATCGACCGGCTCATTGAGGACAGGTGTGCTATGACTTTTATAAGCGATCGGGTGTACGATGTTCGTCCGGCGGGCGAAAAGTAGCGAAAAAAATCCCATAGACTTTGCATTGGGACAAACTTTGATGAGTAATAGCTCCTAACGAGAATTTCATAGAAACATGTGGGTTACCACGTTTGAAGAGCCTGATAGGCTCTCTCAGACCATACCTCAAAATGGGGTGTAAGTTGTACCCCTGGGGCGCAAGAGCTGCCCAAAGTTGCCCCATAGACATACTATGGTGAAGCCGTGCCCATGAACCAGGAAGTACTGTGTTTTTCCTACTATGGGAAATTACATAGGGATTTTGTATTGAACATAACTCTGGATCACAATGTCATAGAGACAAGGGGGTGGGCTCATTTTACTCAGGCAACCAATCAGTCTCTCAGGATCATTGTAAAGCTATCAAGCCACGCCCTAGCAACCATATAGAGAACCATAGCAACAAGTTCCATAGACTTCCATTGAAAAAGATCAAAGGAATATCTTTGGATAGGAGTGTCATAGAAACATGAGGGTGGGCTCATTTGACTCGAGGCAGCAAACCGCCAATCACAAATCACCTTAAAGACATCATAGCCACGCCTTAGCAACCATATAGAGCACCCTAGCAACCCAAAGCATAGGCAGATATCTTCAAATCTGAATATCATAGAGGCATGGGGGTTGGTTTATATCATTCATACTGGCAAGCAGCCTTTGGTGTATCATCATTGGTAGCTGCCAAGCCACTCCTTAGCAACCAAACAGAGTACCCTAGCAACCATTTTGCAAGATCTATATCTCTGCGTCAGAACATCGTACAGACATGGGGGTTGGTTTATATTGTCAAGCAGCCTTTGGAGTATCATCATTGGCAGCTGCCAAGCCACTCCCTAGCAACCAAACAGAGTACCCTAGCAACCGTTTTGAAACACCTATATTTCTGCATCAGAACATTATAGAGACATGGCGGTTGGCTCTTTTGACTCATGCTAGCAAACTGGACTTCCACCATGCTACACATGCTAGCAGTGAATAGCTACATGCTAATAGTGATTAGCTTAAGGTTTAAACATGACACAAACTAGTAAAAATGTGTTAGAATAATGCTAGTGGCATGTTAATTGTGTTAGCATGATGCTAGTAGCATGATAATCATGTTAGCATCATGTTAGCAAACATGCTAATCATGTTAGCATCTTGTTAAATACATGCTAACAACATGGTAATCATGCTAGCATCATGCTAGCATTATGCTAATGATGTTAGCATGTTGCTAGCATTATGCTAACATGATTAGCATCTTGTTAAAATCATGCTAGCAACATGGTAATCATGCTAGCATCATGCTAGCATTATGCTAATCATGTTAGCATGTTTGCTAGCATTATGCTAACATGATTAGCATATTGTTTAAAACATGTTAGCAGCATGCTAAGGGTGTTAGCATCATGGTTGCAACATGCTAATCATGTTAGCATCTTGCTAAAAACATCCTAGCAGGACGGTAATTATGTTAGCATAGTTTTGCCACTGCAAGCACCATTCACATTTTCTTCAGGAAATGTACATTCTAGTATTGTAATTACTATTCACCTGAACAAAACTTTGGCGCGTAACTCGTCCCACACCGTTTGTCCTAGACCCACAAATGAGGTGTCAAATCGACCGGCTTATTGAGGAGAGGTGTGCTATGACTTTTCTAAGCGATCGGGTGTACGATGTTCGCACAGCGTACGAAAAATTGGCTGAAAAAACTCCCATAGACTTAACATGGGGTCCAAATCTGTGAGATCATATCTTTGGATCAGAAGTTCGTAGAGACTTGGGGCTGGGCTCTTTTGATTCGGCCAGCCAATAAGTAGTGACACAGCAACTTCATAGCCACGCCCTAGCAACCAATTACAGCACCCTAGCAACCGAGTCCGGTGTTTTGCCACTGCAAGCACCATTCACATTTTCTTTAGGAAATGTACATTCTAGTATTGTAATTACTATTCACCTGAACAAAACTTTGGCGCGTAACTCGTCCCGCACCGTTTGTCGTAGACCCACATATGAGGTGTCAAATCGACCGGCTTATTGAGGAGAGGTGTGCTATGACTTTTCTAAGCGATCGGGTGTACGATGTTCGCACAGCGTACGAAAAACGGCTGAATAAACTCCCATAGACTTAACATTGGGTCAAAATCTGTGAGATCATATCTTTGGATCAGAAGGTCATAGAGACTTGGGGCTGGGCTCTTTTGATTCGGCCAGCCAATAAGTAGTGACACAGCAACTTCATAGCCACGCCCTAGCAACCAATTACAGCACCCTAGCAACCGGGGCCGAATTTTGCCACTGCAAGCACCATTCACATTTTCTTCAGGAAATGTACATTCTAGTATTGTAATTACTATTCACCTGAACAAAACTTTGGCGCGTAACTCGTCCCGCACCGTTTGTTGTAGACCCACGAATGAGGTGTCAAATCGACCGGCTTATTGAGGAGAGGTGTGCTATGACTTTTCTAAGCGATCGGGTGTACGATGTTCGCACAGTGTACGAAAGAAATGGCTGAAAAAACTCCCATAGACTTAACATTGAGGCAAATTCTATGAGATCATATCTTTGGATCAGAAGGTCATAGAGACTTGGGGCTGGGCTCTTTTGATTCGGCCAGCCAATAAGTACTGACACAGCAACTTCATAGCCACGCCCTAGCAACCAATTACAGCACCCTAGCAACCGGTGCCGAATTTTGCCACTGCAAGCACCATTCACATTTTCTTCAGGAAATGTACATTCTAGTATTGTAATTACTATTCACCTGAACAAAACTTTGGCGCGTAACTCGTCCCGCACCGTTTGTCCTAGACCCACAAATGAGGTGTCAAATCGACCGGCTTATTGAGGAGAGGTGTGCTATGACTTTTCTAAGCGATCGGGTGTACGATGTTCGCACAGCGTACGAAAAAAATGGCTGAAAAAACTCCCATAGACTTAACATGGGGTCCAAATCTGTGAGATCATATCTTTGGATCAGAAGTTCGTAGAGACTTGGGGCTGGGCTCTTTTGATTCGGCCAGCCAATAAGTAGTGACACAGCAACTTCATAGCCACGCCCTAGCAACCAATTACAGCACCCTAGCAACCGAGTCCGGTGTTTTGCCACTGCAAGCACCATTCACATTTTCTTTAGGAAATGTACATTCTAGTATTGTAATTACTATTCACCTAGACAAAACTTTGGCGTGTAACTCGTCCCGTGCCATTTGTCGTAGACCCACGAATGAGGTGTCAAATCGACCGGCTTAGTGAGGAGAGGTGTGCTATGACTTTTCTAAGCGATCGCTTGTACGATGTTCGCACAGCGTACGAAAAAACGGCTGAAAAAACTCCCATAGACTTAACATGGGGGCCAAATCTGTGAGATCATATCTTTGGATCAAAAGGTCATAGAGACTTGGGGCTGGGCTCTTTTGATTCGGCCAGCCAATAAGTAGTGACACAGCAACTTCATAGCCACGCCCTAGCAACCAATTACAGCACCCTAGCAACCTAGTCCGGTGTTTTGCCACTGCAAGCACCATTCACATTTTCTTTAGGAAATGTACATTCTAGTATTGTAATTACTATTCACCTAGACAAAACTTTGGCGCGTAACTTGTCCCGCACCATTTGTCGTAGACCCATGAATGAGGTGTCAAATCGACCGGCTTATTGAGGAGAGGTGTGCTATGACTTTTCTAAGCGATCGGGTGTACGATGTTTGCACAGCGGACGAAAAATCGTCTGAAAAATGTCCCATAGACTTAACATGGGGACCAAATCTGTGAGATCATATCTTTGGATCAGAAGGTCATAGAGACTTGGGGCTAGGCTCTTTTGACTTGGCCTATCAAGCAGCCAATAATTAGTGACTTCATAGCCACGCCCTAGCAACATATTACAGCACCCTAGCAACCGGTGCCGAATTTTGCCACTGCAAGCACCATTCACATTTTCTTCAGGAAATGTACATTCTAGTATTGTAATTACTATTCACCTGAACAAAACTTTGGCGCGTAACTCGTCCCGCAGTTTTTGTCGTAGACCCACGAATGAGGTGTCAAATCGACCGGCTTATTGAGGAGAGGTGTGCTATGACTTTTCTAAGCGATCGGGTGTACGATGTTCGCACAGCGTACGAAAAAACGGCTGAAAAAACTCCCATAGACTTAACATGGGGGCCAAATCTGTGAGATCATATCTTTGGTTTAGATGGTCATAGACACTTGGGGCTGGGCTCTTTTGGCTCGGCCTATCAAGCCGCCAATAAGTAATGACTTTATGGCCACGCCCTAGCAACCAATTACAGCACCCTAGCAACCGGTGCCGAATTTTGCCACTGCAAGCACCATTCACATTTTCTTCAGGAAATGTACATTCTAGTTAATGGTGCTTGCCAAAGGCAAAGCTCCATTCTTATTCTCCTGCATACTTATTATTATTCTTCTTCTTCTTCTTCTGGCCAAAATATCGGCACGTAACTAGTCCCGCAGTTTTTGTCCTAGACCCACGAATGAGGTGTCAAATCGACCGGCTCATTGATGACAGGTGTGCTATGACTTTTATAAGCGATCGGGTGTACGATGTTCGTCCGGCGGGCGAAAAAGTAGCGAAAAAAATCCCATAGACTTAACATTGGAACGAACTTTGACAAGTCATAACTCTGGATAACAATGTCATAGAGACAAAGGGGTGGTCTCATTTTACTCAGGCAACCAATCAGTCTCTCAGGAAAACTTTGAAGATATCAAGCCACGCCCTAGCAACCATATAGAGCACCTTAGTAACAAGCTTCATAGACTTCCATTGAAAAAGATCAAATGAATATCTTTGGATAGAAGTGTCGTACAAACAAGAGGGTGGGCTCATTTGACTCGAGGCAGCAAACCGCCAATCACAAATCACCTTAAAGACATCATAGCCACGCCTTAGCAACCATTTAGAGCACCCTAGCAACCCAAAGCATAGGCAGATATCTTCAAATCTGAATATCATAGAGGCATGGGGGTTGGTTTATATCATTCATACTGGCAAGCAGCCTTTGGAGTATCATCATTGGTAGCTGCCAAGCCACTCCCTAGCAACCAAACAGAGTACCCTAGCAACCATTATTCAACATCTATATTTCTGCATCAGAACATCGTAAAGACATGGGTGTTGGTTTATATTGTCAAGCAGCCTTTGGAGTATCATCATTGGTAGCTACCAAGCCACTCCCTAGCAACCAAACAGAGTACCCTAGCAACCGTTTAGCAAGATCTATATCTCTGCATCAGAACATCGTAGAGACATGGGTGTTGGTTTATATTGTCAAGCAGCCTTTGGAGTATCATCATTGGTAGCTGCCAAGCCACTCCTTAGCAACCAAACAGAGTACCCTAGCAACCGTTTAGCAATATCTATATCTCTGCATCAGAGCATCATAGAGACATGGCGGTTGGCTCTTTTGACTCATGCTAGCAAACTGGACTTCCAACATGCTACACATGCTAGCGGTGAATAGCTACATGCTAATAGTGATTAGCTAAGTGCTAAAGTGGGCTGAGAACATGATAAGAACTCTATAGAAACTCCATTGTAACTATCTGTGCCAACTACCAACCACCTAGAAACACCTTAGCAACCACTCCAAGTACCTTAGCAACTGCCTAGCAACACCCTAGCAACCACTCAGGTTACCAAAGCAACCGCATAGCAACCGGGTACAGAATTTTGCTACTGCAAGCACCATTCACATTTTCTTCAGGAAATGTACATTCTAGTATTGTAATTACTATTCACCTGAACAAAACTTTGGCACGTAACTCGTCCCGCACCATTTGTCGTAGACCCACGAATGAGGTGTCAAATCGACCGGCTTATTGAGGAGAGGTGTGCTATGACTTTTCTAAGCGATTGGGTGTACGATTTTCGCACAGCATACGAAAAAATGGCTGAAAAAACTCCCATAGACTTAACATGGGGGCCAAATCTGTGAGATCATATCTTTGGTTTAGAAGGTCATAGAGACTTGGGGCTGGGCTCTTTTGATTCAGCCTGCCAATAAGTATTGACACAGCATCTTCATAGCCACGCCCTAGCAACCAATTTCAGCACCCCAGCAACCGGTGCCGAATTTTGCCACTGCAAGCACCATTCACATTTTCTTCAGGAAATGTACATTCTAGTTAATGGTGCTTGCCAAAGGCAAAGCTCCATTCTTATTCTTCTGCATACTTATTATTCTTCTTCTTCTTCTTCTGGACACAATTTCTGCGCGCTACTCCTCCCGCAGTTTTTGTCATAGACCCATGAATGAGGTGTCAAATCGACCGGCTCATTGAGGACAGGTGTGCTATGACTTTTATAAGCGATCGGGTGTACGATGTTCGTCCGGCGGGCGAAAAAGTAGCGAAAAAAATCCCATAGACTTTGCATTGGGACAAACTTTGATGAGTAATAGCTCCTAACGAGAATTTCATAGAAACATGTGGGTTACCACGTTTGAAGAGCCTGATAGGCTCTCTCAGACCATACCTCAAAATGGGGTGTAAGTTGTACCCCTGGGGCACAAGAGCTGCCCAAAGTTGCCCCATAGACATACTATGGTGAAGCCGTGCCCATGAACCAGGAAGTACTGTGTTTTTCCTACTATGGGAAATTACATAGGGATTTTGTATTGAACATAACTCTGGATAACAATGTCATAGAGACAAGGGGGTGGGCCCATTTTACTCAGGCAACCAATCAGTCTCTCAGGATCATTGTGAAGCTATCAAGCCACGCCCTAGCAACCATATAGAGCACCATAGCAACAAGTTCCATTGACTTCCATTGAAAAAGATCAAATGAATATCTTTGGATAGAAGTGTCGTACAAACAAGAGGGTGGGCTCATTTGACTGGAGGCAGCAAACCGCCAATCACAAATCACCTTAAAGACATCATAGCCACGCCTTAGCAACCATTTAAAGCACCCCAGCAACCCAAAGCATAGGCAGATATCTTCAAATCTGAATATCATAGAGGCATTGGGGTTGGTTTATATCATTTATACTGGCAAGCAGCCTTTGGTTTATCATTACTAGCAGCTGCCAAGCCACTCCCTAGCAACCAAACAGAGTACCCTAGCAACCGTTTTGCAAGATCTATATCTCTGCATCAGAACATCATAAAGACATGGGGGTTGGTTTATATTGTCAAGCAGCCTTTGGAGTATCATCATTGGTAGCTGCCAAGCCACTCCTTAGCAACCAAACAGAGTACCCTAGCAACCGTTTAGCAAGATCTATATCTCTGCATCAGAGCATCATAGAGACATGGCGGTTGGCTCTTTTGACTCATGCTAGCAAACTGAACTTCCAACATGCTACACATGCTAGCAGTGAATAGCTACATGCTAATAGTGATTAGCTTAGGGTTTAAACATGACACAAACTAGTAAAAATGTGTTACATCATGCTGGTAACATGCTAATTGTGTTAGCATCATGCTAGTAGCATGCTAATCATGTTAGCATCATGCTAGCAAACATGCTAATTATGTTAGCATCTTGTTAAAAACATGCTAGCAACATGGTAATCATGCTAGCATCATGCTAGCATTATGCTAATCATGTTAGCATGTTGCTAGCAACATGCTAATCATGTTAGCATCTTGATAAAAACATCCTAGCAGGACGGTAATTATGTTAGCATCATGCTAATCAAGAGTGCCGAGTTTTGCCACTGCAAGCACCATTCACATTTTCTTCAGGAAATGTACATTCTAGTATTGTAATTACTATTCACCTGAACAAAACTTTGGCGCATAACTCGTCCCGCACCGTTTGTCGTAGACCCATGAATGAGGTGTCAAATCGACCGGCTTATTGAGGAGAGGTGTGCTATGACTTTTCTAAGTGATCGGGTGTACGATGTTCGCAGAGCGTACGAAAAAACGGCTGAAAAAACTCCCATAGACTTAACATGGGGGCCAAATCTGTGAGATCATATCTTTAGTTTAGAAGTTCGTAGAGACTTGGGGCTGGGCTCTTTTGATTCGGCCAGCCAATAAGTAGTGACACAGCAACTTCATAGCCACGTCCTAGCAACCAATTACAGCACCCTAGCAACCGGTGCCGATTTTTGCCACTGCAAGCACCATTCACATTTTCTTCAGGAAATGTACATTCTAGTATTGTAATTACTATTCACCTAGACAAAACTTTGGCGTGTAACTCGTCCCGTGCCATTTGTCGTAGACCCACGAATGAGGTGTCAAATCGACCGGCTTAGTGAGGAGAGGTGTGCTATGACTTTTCTAAGCGATCGCTTGTACGATGTTCGCACAGCGTACGAAAAAACGGCTGAAAAAACTCCCATAGACTTAACATGGGGGCCAAATCTGTGAGATCATATCTTTGGATCAAAAGGTCATAGAGACTTGGGGCTGGGCTCTTTTGATTCGGCCAGCCAATAAGTAGTGACACAGCAACTTCATAGCCACGCCCTAGCAACCAATTACAGCACCCTAGCAACCTAGTCCGGTGTTTTGCCACTGCAAGCACCATTCACATTTTCTTTAGGAAATGTACATTCTAGTATTGTAATTACTATTCACCTGAACAAAACTTTGGCGCGTAACTCGTCCCGCACCGTTTGTCCTAGACCCACAAATGAGGTGTCAAATCGACCGGCTTATTGAGGAGAGGTGTGCTATGACTTTTCTAAGCGATCGGGTGTACGATGTTCGCACAGCGTACGAAAAAAATGGCTGAAAAAACTCCCATAGACTTAACATGGGGTCCAAATCTGTGAGATCATATCTTTGGATCAGAAGTTCGTAGAGACTTGGGGCTGGGCTCTTTTGATTCGGCCAGCCAATAAGTAGTGACACAGCAACTTCATAGCCACGCCCTAGCAACCAATTACAGCACCCTAGCAACCGAGTCCGGTGTTTTGCCACTGCAAGCACCATTCACATTTTCTTTAGGAAATGTACATTCTAGTATTGTAATTACTATTCACCTGAACAAAACTTTGGCGCGTAACTCGTCCCGCACAGTTTGTCGTAGACCCACGAATGAGCTGTCAAATCGACCGGCTTATTGAGGAGAGGTGTGCTATGACTTTTCTAAGCGATCAGGTGTACGATGTTCGCACAGTGTACGAAAAAAACGTCTGAAAAAACTCCCATAGACTTAACATTGGGTCAAAATCTGTGAGATCATATCTTTGGATCAGAAGGTCATAGAGACTTGGGGCTGGGCTCTTTTGATTCGGCCAGCCAATAATTAGTGACACAGCAACTTCATAGCCACACCCTAGAAACCAATTACAGCACCCTAGCAACCGGTGCCGAATTTTGCCACTGCAAGCACCATTCACATTTTCTTCAGGAAATGTACATTCTAGTATTGTAATTACTATTCACCTGAACAAAACTTTGGCGCGTAACTCGTCCCGCACCGTTTGTTGTATACCCACGAATGAGGTGTCAAATCGACCGGCTTATTGAGGAGAGGTGTGCTATGACTTTTCTAAGCGATCAGGTGTACGATGTTCGCACAGTGTACGAAAAAATTGGCTGAAAAAACTCCCATAGACTTAACATTGAGTCAAAATCTATGAGATCATATCTTTGGATCAGAAGGTCATAGAGACTTGGGGCTGGGCTCTTTTGATTCGGCCAGCCAATAAGTAGTGACACAGCAACTTCATAGCCACGCCCTAGCAACCAATTACAGCACCCTAGCAACCGGTGCCGAATTTTTCCACTGCAAGCACCATTCACATTTTCTTCAGGAAATGTACATTCTAGTATTGTAATTACTATTCACCTGAACAAAACTTTGGCGCGTAACTCGTCCCGCACCGTTTGTCGTAGACCCACGAATGAGGTGTCAAATCGACCGGCTTATTGAGGAGAGGTGTGCTATGACTTTTCTAAGCGATCGGGTGTACGATGTTCGCACAGCGTACGAAAAAACGGCTGAAAAAACTCCCATAGACTTAACATGGGGGCCAAATCTGTGAGATCATATCTTTGGTTTAGAAGGTCATAGAGACTTGGGGCTGGGCTCTTTTGACTCGGCCTATCAAGCTGCCAATAAGTAGTGACTTCATGGCCACACCCTAGCAACCAATTACAGCACCCTAGCAACCGGGTGCCGAATTTTGCCACTGCAAGCACCATTCACATTTTCTTCAGGAAATGTACATTCTAGTATTGTAATTACTATTCACCTGAACAAAACTTTGGCGCGTAACTCGTCCCGCACCGTTTGTCCTAGACCCACAAATGAGGTGTCAAATCGACCGGCTTATTGAGGAGAGGTGTGCTATGACTTTTCTAAGCGATCGGGTGTACGATGTTCGCACAGCGTACGAAAAAAATGGCTGAAAAAACTCCCATAGCCTTAACATGGGGTCCAAATCTGTGAGATCATATCTTTGGATCAGAAGTTCGTAGAGACTTGGGGCTGGGCTCTTTTGATTCGGCCAGCCAATAAGTAGTGACACAGCAACTTCATAGCCATGCCCTAGCAACCAATTACAGCACCCTAGCAACCGAGTCCGGTGTTTTGCCACTGCAAGCACCATTCACATTTTCTTTAGGAAATGTACATTCTAGTATTGTAATTACTATTCACCTGAACAAAACTTTGGCGCATAACTCGTCCCGCACCGTTTGTCGTAGACCCATGAATGAGGTGTCAAATCGACCGGCTTATTGAGGAGAGGTGTGCTATGACTTTTCTAAGTGATCGGGTGTACGATGTTCGCAGAGCGTAAGAAAAACGGCTGAAAAAACTCCCATAGACTTAACATGGGGGCCAAATCTGTGAGATCATATCTTTAGTTTAGAAGTTCGTAGAGACTTGGGGCTGGGCTCTTTTGATTCGGCCAGCCAATAAGTAGTGACACAGCAACTTCATAGCCACGTCCTAGCAACCAATTACAGCACCCTAGCAACCGGTGCCGAATTTTGCCACTGCAAGCACCATTCACATTTTCTTCAGGAAATGTACATTCTAGTTAATGGTGCTTGCCAAAGGCAAAGCTCCATTCTTATTCTCCTGCATACTTATTATTATTATTATTATTATTATTATTATTCCACACAAAATTTTGGCGCGCTACTCCTCCCGCAGCTTTTGTCCTAGACCCATGAATGAGGTGTCAAATCGACCGGCTTATTGAGGAGAGGTGTGCTATGACTTTTATAAGCGATCGGGTGTACGATGTTCGTCCGACGGGCGAAAAATCGGGCGAAAAATCCCATAGACTTAACATTGGGACGAACTTTGACAAGTCATAACTCTGGATCACAATGTCATAGAGACAAGGGGGTGGGCTCATTTTACTCAGGCAACCAATCAGTCTATCAAGATAATTTTAAAGCTATCAAGCCACGCCCTAGCAACCATAGAGAGTACCTTAGCAACAAGTTCCATAGACTTCCATTGAAAAAGATCAAAGGAATATCTTTGGATAGGAGTGTCATAGAAACATGAGGGTGGGCTCATTTGACTCGGGGCAGCAAACGGCCAATCACGAATCACCTTCAAGATATCATAGCCACGCCCTAGCAACTATTTAGAGCACCCTAGCAACTCAAAGCATAGAGGGGATATCTTCAAATCTGAACATCATAGAGGAATGGGGGTTGGTTTATATTATTCATACTGGCAAGCAGCCTTTGGTTTATCATTACTGGCAGCTGCCAAGCCACTCCCTAGCAACCAAACAGAGTACCCTAGCAACCGTTTTGCAAGATCTATATCTCTGCATCAGAACATCGTAGAGACATGGGTGTTGGTTTATATTGTCAAGCAGCCTTTGGAGTATCATCATTGGTAGCTACCAAGCCACTCCCTAGCAACCAAACAGAGTACCCTAGCAACCGTTTTGAAACACCTATATTTCTGCATCAGAACATTATAGAGACATGGCGGTTGGCTCTTTTGACTCATGCTAGCAAACTGGACTTCCACCATGCTACACATGCTAGCAGTGAATAGCTACATGCTAATAGTGATTAGCTTAAGGTTTAAACATGACACAAACTAGTAAAAATGTGTTAGAATAATGCTAGTGGCCTGTTAATTGTGTTAGCATGATGCTAGTAGCATGCTAATCATGTTAGCATCATGTTAGCAAACATGCTAATCATGTTAGCATCTTGTTAAATACATGCTAACAACATGGTAATCATGCTAGCATCATGCTAGCATTATGCTAATGATGTTAGCATGTTGCTAACATTATGCTAACATGATTAGCATCTTGTTAAAATCATGCTAACAACATGGTAATCATGCTAGCATCATGCTAGCATTATGCTAATCATGTTAGCATGTTTGCTAGCATTATGCTAACATGATTAGCATCTTGTTTAAAACATGCTAGCAGCATGCTAAGGGTGTTAGCATCATGCTAGCAACATGCTAATCATGTTAGCATGTTGCTAACATAATGCTAACATGATTAGCATTTGGTTAAAATAATGCTAGCTACATGGTAATCATGCTAGCATCATGCTAGCATTATGCTAATCATGTTAGCATGTTGCTAGCATTATGCTAACATGACTAGCATTTTGTTTAAAACATGCTAGCAGAATGCTTAGGGTGTTAGCATCATGCTAGCAACATGCTAACATGATTAGCATCTTGTTAAAATCATGGTAGCAACATGGTAATCATGCTAGCATCATGCTAGCATTATGCTAATCATGTTAGCATGTTTTGCTAGCATTATGCTAACATGATTAGAATCTTGCTAAAAACATGCTGGCATCATGCTATGGGTGTTAGCATCATGCTAGCAACATGCTAATCTGTTAGCATCTTGCTAAAAACATCCTAGCAGGACGGTAATTATGTTAGCATCATGCTAATCAAGAGTGCTGAGTTTTGCCACTGCAAGCACCATTCACATTTTCTTCAGGAAATGTACATTCTAGTTAATGGTGCTTGCCAAAGGCAAAGCTCCATTCTTATTCTTCTGCATACTTATTATTCTTCTTCTTCTTCTTCTGGACACAATTTCTGCGCGCTACTCCTCCCGCAGTTTTTGTCATAGACCCATGAATGAGGTGTCAAATCGACCGGCTCATTGAGGACAGGTGTGCTATGACTTTTATAAGCGATCGGGTGTACGATGTTCGTCCGGCGGGCGAAAAAGTAGCGAAAAAAATCCCATAGACTTTGCATTGGGACAAACTTTGATGAGTAATAGCTCCTAACGAGAGTTTCATAGAAACATGTGGGTTACCACGTTTGAAGAGCCTGATAGGCTCTCTCAGACCATACCTCAAAATGGGGTGTAAGTTGTACCCCTGGGGCGCAAGAGCTGCCCAAAGTTGCCCCATAGACATACTATGGTGAAGCCGTGCCCATGAACCAGGAAGTACTGTGTTTTTCCTACTATGGGAAATTACATAGGGATTTTGTATTGAACATAACTCTGAATCACAATGTCATAGAGACAAGGGGGTGGGCTCATTTTACTCAGGCAACCAATCAGTCTCTCAGGATCATTGTAAAGCTATCAAGCCACGCCCTAGCAACCATATAGAGAACCATAGCAACAAGTTCCATAGACTTCCATTGAAAAAGATCAAAGGAATATCTTTGGATAGGAGTGTCATAGAAACATGAGGGTGGGCTCATTTGACTCGAGGCAGCAAACCGCCAATCACAAATCACCTTAAAGACATCATAGCCACGCCTTAGCAACCATATAGAGCACCCTAGCAACCCAAAGCATAGGCAGATATCTTCAAATCTGAATATCATAGAGGCATGGGGGTTGGTTTATATCATTCATACTGGCAAGCAGCCTTTGGTGTATCATCATTGGTAGCTGCCAAGCCACTCCTTAGCAACCAAACAGAGTACCCTAGCAACCATTTTGCAAGATCTATATCTCTGCGTCAGAACATCGTACAGACATGGGGGTTGGTTTATATTGTCAAGCAGCCTTTGGAGTATCATCATTGGCAGCTGCCAAGCCACTCCCTAGCAACCAAACAGAGTACCCTAGCAACCGTTTTGAAACACCTATATTTCTGCATCAGAACATTATAGAGACATGGCGGTTGGCTCTTTTGACTCATGCTAGCAAACTGGACTTCCACCATGCTACACATGCTAGCAGTGAATAGCTACATGCTAATAGTGAGTAGCTTAAGGTTTAAACATGACACAAACTAGTAAAAATGTGTTAGAATAATGCTAGTGGCATGCTAATTGTGTTAGCATGATGCTAGTAGCATGATAATCATGTTAGCATCATGTTAGCAAACATGCTAATCATGTTAGCATCTTGTTAAATACATGCTAACAACATGGTAATCATGCTAGCATCATGCTAGCATTATGCTAATGATGTTAGCATGTTGCTAGCATTATGCTAACATGATTAGCATCTTGTTAAAATCATGCTAGCAACATGGTAATCATGCTAGCATCATGCTAAGATTATGCTAATCATGTTAGCATGTTTGCTAGCATCATGCTAACATGATTAGCATCTTGTTTAAAACATGCTAACAGCATGCTAAGGGTGTTAGCATCATGCTAGCAACATGCTAATCATGTTAGCATGTTGTTAACATAATGCTAACATGATTAGCATCTTGTTAAAATAATGCTAGCAACATGGTAATCATGCTAGCATCATGCTAGTATTATGCTAATCATATTAGCATTTTGCTAGCATTATGCTAACATGACTAGCATTTTGTTTAAAACATGCTAGCAGCATGCTTAGGGTGTTAGCATCATGCTAGCAACATGCAAATCATGTTAGCATTTTGCTAAAAACATCCTAGCAGGACGGTAATTATGTTAGCATCATGCTAATCAAGAGTGCCGAGTTTTGCCACTGCAAGCACCATTCACATTTTCTTCAGGAAATGTACATTCTAGTTAATGGTGCTTGCCAAAGGCAAAGCTCCATTCTTATTCTTCTGCATACTTATTATTCTTCTTCTTCTTCTTCTGGACACAATTTCTGCGCGCTACTCCTCCCGCAGTTTTTGTCATAGACCCATGAATGAGGTGTCAAATCGACCGGCTCATTGAGGACAGGTGTGCTATGACTTTTATAAGCGATCGGGTGTACGATGTTCGTCCGGCGGGCGAAAAAGTAGCGAAAAAAATCCCATAGACTTTGCATTGGGACAAACTTTGATGAGTAATAGCTCCTAACGAGAATTTCATAGAAACATGTGGGTTACCACGTTTGAAGAGCCTGATAGGCTCTCTCAGACCATACCTCAAAATGGGGTGTAAGTTGTACCCCTGGGGCACAAGAGCTGCCCAAAGTTGCCCCATAGACATACTATGGTGAAGCCGTGCCCATGAACCAGGAAGTACTGTGTTTTTCCTACTATGGGAAATTACATAGGGATTTTGTATTGAACATAACTCTGGATAACAATGTCATAGAGACAAGGGGTGGGCCCATTTTACTCAGGCAACCAATCAGTCTCTCAGGATCATTGTGAAGCTATCAAGCCACGCCCTAGCAACCATATAGAGCACCATAGCAACAAGTTCCATTGACTTCCATTGAAAAAGATCAAATGAATATCTTTGGATAGAAGTGTCGTACAAACAAGAGGGTGGGCTCATTTGACTGGAGGCAGCAAACCGCCAATCACAAATCACCTTAAAGACATCATAGCCACGCCTTAGCAACCATTTAAAGCACCCCAGCAACCCAAAGCATAGGCAGATATCTTCAAATCTGAATATCATAGAGGCATTGGGGTTGGTTTATATCATTTATACTGGCAAGCAGCCTTTGGTTTATCATTACTAGCAGCTGCCAAGCCACTCCCTAGCAACCAAACAGAGTACCCTAGCAACCGTTTTGCAAGATCTATATCTCTGCATCAGAACATCATAAAGACATGGGGGTTGGTTTATATTGTCAAGCAGCCTTTGGAGTATCATCATTGGTAGCTGCCAAGCCACTCCTTAGCAACCAAACAGAGTACCCTAGCAACCGTTTAGCAAGATCTATATCTCTGCATCAGAGCATCATAGAGACATGGCGGTTGGCTCTTTTGACTCATGCTAGCAAACTGAACTTCCAACATGCTACACATGCTAGCAGTGAATAGCTACATGCTAATAGTGATTAGCTTAGGGTTTAAACATGACACAAACTAGTAAAAATGTGTTACATCATGCTGGTAACATGCTAATTGTGTTAGCATCATGCTAGTAGCATGCTAATCATGTTAGCATCATGCTAGCAAACATGCTAATTATGTTAGCATCTTGTTAAAAACATGCTAGCAACATGGTAATCATGCTAGCATCATGCTAGCATTATGCTAATCATGTTAGCATGTTGCTAGCAACATGCTAATCATGTTAGCATCTTGATAAAAACATCCTAGCAGGACGGTAATTATGTTAGCATCATGCTAATCAAGAGTGCCGAGTTTTGCCACTGCAAGCACCATTCACATTTTCTTCAGGAAATGTACATTCTAGTATTGTAATTACTATTCACCTGAACAAAACTTTGGCGCATAACTCGTCCCGCACCGTTTGTCGTAGACCCATGAATGAGGTGTCAAATCGACCGGCTTATTGAGGAGAGGTGTGCTATGACTTTTCTAAGTGATCGGGTGTACGATGTTCGCAGAGCGTACGAAAAACGGCTGAAAAAACTCCCATAGACTTAACATGGGGGCCAAATCTGTGAGATCATATCTTTAGTTTAGAAGTTCGTAGAGACTTGGGGCTGGGCTCTTTTGATTCGGCCAGCCAATAAGTAGTGACACAGCAACTTCATAGCCACGTCCTAGCAACCAATTACAGCACCCTAGCAACCGGTGCCGATTTTTGCCACTGCAAGCACCATTCACATTTTCTTCAGGAAATGTACATTCTAGTATTGTAATTACTATTCACCTAGACAAAACTTTGGCGTGTAACTCGTCCCGTGCCATTTGTCGTAGACCCACGAATGAGGTGTCAAATCGACCGGCTTAGTGAGGAGAGGTGTGCTATGACTTTTCTAAGCGATCGCTTGTACGATGTTCGCACAGCGTACGAAAAAACGGCTGAAAAAACTCCCATAGACTTAACATGGGGGCCAAATCTGTGAGATCATATCTTTGGATCAAAAGGTCATAGAGACTTGGGGCTGGGCTCTTTTGATTCGGCCAGCCAATAAGTAGTGACACAGCAACTTCATAGCCACGCCCTAGCAACCAATTACAGCACCCTAGCAACCTAGTCCGGTGTTTTGCCACTGCAAGCACCATTCACATTTTCTTTAGGAAATGTACATTCTAGTATTGTAATTACTATTCACCTGAACAAAACTTTGGCGCGTAACTCGTCCCGCACCGTTTGTCCTAGACCCACAAATGAGGTGTCAAATCGACCGGCTTATTGAGGAGAGGTGTGCTATGACTTTTCTAAGCGATCGGGTGTACGATGTTCGCACAGCGTACGAAAAAAATGGCTGAAAAAACTCCCATAGACTTAACATGGGGTCCAAATCTGTGAGATCATATCTTTGGATCAGAAGTTCGTAGAGACTTGGGGCTGGGCTCTTTTGATTCGGCCAGCCAATAAGTAGTGACACAGCAACTTCATAGCCACGCCCTAGCAACCAATTACAGCACCCTAGCAACCGAGTCCGGTGTTTTGCCACTGCAAGCACCATTCACATTTTCTTTAGGAAATGTACATTCTAGTATTGTAATTACTATTCACCTGAACAAAACTTTGGCGCGTAACTCGTCCCGCACAGTTTGTCGTAGACCCACGAATGAGCTGTCAAATCGACCGGCTTATTGAGGAGAGGTGTGCTATGACTTTTCTAAGCGATCAGGTGTACGATGTTCGCACAGTGTACGAAAAAAACGTCTGAAAAAACTCCCATAGACTTAACATTGGGTCAAAATCTGTGAGATCATATCTTTGGATCAGAAGGTCATAGAGACTTGGGGCTGGGCTCTTTTGATTCGGCCAGCCAATAATTAGTGACACAGCAACTTCATAGCCACACCCTAGAAACCAATTACAGCACCCTAGCAACCGGTGCCGAATTTTGCCACTGCAAGCACCATTCACATTTTCTTCAGGAAATGTACATTCTAGTATTGTAATTACTATTCACCTGAACAAAACTTTGGCGCGTAACTCGTCCCGCACCGTTTGTTGTATACCCACGAATGAGGTGTCAAATCGACCGGCTTATTGAGGAGAGGTGTGCTATGACTTTTCTAAGCGATCAGGTGTACGATGTTCGCACAGTGTACGAAAAAATTGGCTGAAAAAACTCCCATAGACTTAACATTGAGTCAAAATCTATGAGATCATATCTTTGGATCAGAAGGTCATAGAGACTTGGGGCTGGGCTCTTTTGATTCGGCCAGCCAATAAGTAGTGACACAGCAACTTCATAGCCACGCCCTAGCAACCAATTACAGCACCCTAGCAACCGGTGCCGAATTTTTCCACTGCAAGCACCATTCACATTTTCTTCAGGAAATGTACATTCTAGTATTGTAATTACTATTCACCTGAACAAAACTTTGGCGCGTAACTCGTCCCGCACCGTTTGTCGTAGACCCACGAATGAGGTGTCAAATCGACCGGCTTATTGAGGAGAGGTGTGCTATGACTTTTCTAAGCGATCGGGTGTACGATGTTCGCACAGCGTACGAAAAAACGGCTGAAAAAACTCCCATAGACTTAACATGGGGGCCAAATCTGTGAGATCATATCTTTGGTTTAGAAGGTCATAGAGACTTGGGGCTGGGCTCTTTTGACTCGGCCTATCAAGCTGCCAATAAGTAGTGACTTCATGGCCACACCCTAGCAACCAATTACAGCACCCTAGCAACCGGGTGCCGAATTTTGCCACTGCAAGCACCATTCACATTTTCTTCAGGAAATGTACATTCTAGTATTGTAATTACTATTCACCTGAACAAAACTTTGGCGCGTAACTCGTCCCGCACCGTTTGTCCTAGACCCACAAATGAGGTGTCAAATCGACCGGCTTATTGAGGAGAGGTGTGCTATGACTTTTCTAAGCGATCGGGTGTACGATGTTCGCACAGCGTACGAAAAAAATGGCTGAAAAAACTCCCATAGCCTTAACATGGGGTCCAAATCTGTGAGATCATATCTTTGGATCAGAAGTTCGTAGAGACTTGGGGCTGGGCTCTTTTGATTCGGCCAGCCAATAAGTAGTGACACAGCAACTTCATAGCCATGCCCTAGCAACCAATTACAGCACCCTAGCAACCGAGTCCGGTGTTTTGCCACTGCAAGCACCATTCACATTTTCTTTAGGAAATGTACATTCTAGTATTGTAATTACTATTCACCTGAACAAAACTTTGGCGCATAACTCGTCCCGCACCGTTTGTCGTAGACCCATGAATGAGGTGTCAAATCGACCGGCTTATTGAGGAGAGGTGTGCTATGACTTTTCTAAGTGATCGGGTGTACGATGTTCGCAGAGCGTACGAAAAAACGGCTGAAAAAACTCCCATAGACTTAACATGGGGGCCAAATCTGTGAGATCATATCTTTAGTTTAGAAGTTCGTAGAGACTTGGGGCTGGGCTCTTTTGATTCGGCCAGCCAATAAGTAGTGACACAGCAACTTCATAGCCACGTCCTAGCAACCAATTACAGCACCCTAGCAACCGGTGCCGAATTTTGCCACTGCAAGCACCATTCACATTTTCTTCAGGAAATGTACATTCTAGTATTGTAATTACTATTCACCTGAACAAAACTTTGGCGCGTAACTAGTCCCGCACCGTTTGTCGTAGACCCACATATGAGGTGTCAAATCGACCGGCTTATTGAGGAGAGGTGTGCTATGACTTTTCTAAGCGATCGGGTGTACGATGTTCGCACAGCGTATGAAAAAAATGGCTGAAAAAACTCCCATAGACTTAACATTGGGTCAAAATCTGTGAGATCATATCTTTGGATCAGAAGGTCATAGAGACTTGGGGCTGGGCTCTTTTGATTCGGCCAGCCAATAAGTAGTGACATAGCAACTTCATAGCCACACCCTAGCAACCAATCACAGCACCCTAGCAACCGGTTCCGAATTTTTCCACTGCAAGCACCATTCACATTTTCTTCAGGAAATGTACATTCTAGTTAATGGTGCTTGCCAAAGGCAAAGCTCCATTCTTATTCTTCTGCATACTTATTATTCTTCTTCTTCTTCTTCTGGACACAATTTCTGCGCGCTACTCCTCCCGCAGTTTTTGTCATAGACCCATGAATGAGGTGTCAAATCGACCGGCTCATTGAGGACAGGTGTGCTATGACTTTTATAAGCGATCGGGTGTACGATGTTCGTCCGGCGGGCGAAAAAGTAGCGAAAAAAATCCCATAGACTTTGCATTGGGACAAACTTTGATGAGTAATAGCTCCTAACGAGAGTTTCATAGAAACATGTGGGTTACCACGTTTGAAGAGCCTGATAGGCTCTCTCAGACCATACCTCAAAATGGGGTGTAAGTTGTACCCCTGGGGCGCAAGAGCTGCCCAAAGTTGCCCCATAGACATACTATGGTGAAGCCGTGCCCATGAACCAGGAAGTACTGTGTTTTTCCTACTATGGGAAATTACATAGGGATTTTGTATTGAACATAACTCTGAATCACAATGTCATAGAGACAAGGGGGTGGGCTCATTTTACTCAGGCAACCAATCAGTCTCTCAGGATCATTGTAAAGCTATCAAGCCACGCCCTAGCAACCATATAGAGAACCATAGCAACAAGTTCCATAGACTTCCATTGAAAAAGATCAAAGGAATATCTTTGGATAGGAGTGTCATAGAAACATGAGGGTGGGCTCATTTGACTCGAGGCAGCAAACCGCCAATCACAAATCACCTTAAAGACATCATAGCCACGCCTTAGCAACCATATAGAGCACCCTAGCAACCCAAAGCATAGGCAGATATCTTCAAATCTGAATATCATAGAGGCATGGGGGTTGGTTTATATCATTCATACTGGCAAGCAGCCTTTGGTGTATCATCATTGGTAGCTGCCAAGCCACTCCTTAGCAACCAAACAGAGTACCCTAGCAACCATTTTGCAAGATCTATATCTCTGCGTCAGAACATCGTACAGACATGGGGGTTGGTTTATATTGTCAAGCAGCCTTTGGAGTATCATCATTGGCAGCTGCCAAGCCACTCCCTAGCAACCAAACAGAGTACCCTAGCAACCGTTTTGAAACACCTATATTTCTGCATCAGAACATTATAGAGACATGGCGGTTGGCTCTTTTGACTCATGCTAGCAAACTGGACTTCCACCATGCTACACATGCTAGCAGTGAATAGCTACATGCTAATAGTGAGTAGCTTAAGGTTTAAACATGACACAAACTAGTAAAAATGTGTTAGAATAATGCTAGTGGCATGCTAATTGTGTTAGCATGATGCTAGTAGCATGATAATCATGTTAGCATCATGTTAGCAAACATGCTAATCATGTTAGCATCTTGTTAAATACATGCTAACAACATGGTAATCATGCTAGCATCATGCTAGCATTATGCTAATGATGTTAGCATGTTGCTAGAATTATGCTAACATGATTAGCATCTTGTTAAAATCATGCTAGCAACATGGTAATCATGCTAGCATCATGCTAGCATTATGCTAATCATGTTAGCATGTTTGCTAGCATTATGCTAACATGATTAGCATCTTGTTTAAAACATGCTAACAGCATGCTAAGGGTGTTAGCATCATGCTAGCAAAACATGCTAATCATGTTAGCATGTTGTTAACATAATGCTAACATGATTAGCATCTTGTTAAAATAATGCTAGCAACATGGTAATCATGCTAGCATCATGCTAGTATTATGCTAATCATATTAGCATTTTGCTAGCATTATGCTAACATGACTAGCATTTTGTTTAAAACATGCTAGCAGCATGCTTAGGGTGTTAGCATCATGCTAGCAACATGCAAATCATGTTAGCATTTTGCTAAAAACATCCTAGCAGGACGGTAATTATGTTAGCATCATGCTAATCAAGAGTGCCGAGTTTTGCCACTGCAAGCACCATTCACATTTTCTTCAGGAAATGTACATTCTAGTATTGTAATTACTATTCACCTGAACAAAACTTTGGCGCGTAACTCGTCCCGCACCGTTTGGCGTAGACCCATAAATGAGGTGTCAAACGACCGGCTTATTGAGGAGAGGTGTGCTATGACTTTTCTAAGCGATCGGGTGTACGATATTCGCACAGCGTATGAAAAAAAAGCCTGAAAAAACTCCCATAGACTTAACATTGGGTCAAAATCTGTGAGATCATATCTTTGGATCAGAAGGTCGTAGAGACTTGGGGCTGGGCTCTTTTGATTCGCCAGCCAATAAGTAGTGACACAGCAACTTCATAGCCACGCCCTAGCAACCAATTACAGCATCCTAGCAACCGGTGCCGAATTTTGCCACTGCAAGCACCATTCACATTTTCTTCAGGAAATGTACATTCTAGTATTGTAATTACTATTCACCTGAACAAAACTTTGGCGCCTAACTCGTCCCGCACCGTTTGTCGTAGACCCACGAATGAGGTGTCAAATCGACCGGCTTATTGAGGAGAGGTGTGCTATGACTTTTCTAAGCGATCGGGTGTACGATGTTCGCACAGCGTACGAAAAAACGGCTGAAAAAACTCCCATAGACTTAACATGGGGGCCAAATCTGTAAGATCATATCTTTGGTTTAGAAGGTCATAGAGACTTGGGGCTGGGCTCTTTTGATTCGGCCAGCCAATAAGTAGTGACGCAGCAACTTCATAGCCACGCCCTAGCAACCAATTACAGCACCCTAGCAACCGGGGCCGAATTTTGCCACTACAAGCACCATTCACATTTTCTTCAGGAAATGTACATTCTAGTATTGTAATTACTATTCACCTGAACAAAACTTTGGCGCGTAACTAGTCCCGCACCGTTTGTCGTAGACCCACATATGAGGTGTCAAATCGACCGGCTTATTGAGGAGAGGTGTGCTATGACTTTTCTAAGCGATCGGGTGTACGATGTTCGCACAGCGTATGAAAAAAATGGCTGAAAAAACTCCCATAGACTTAACATTGGGTCAAAATCTGTGAGATCATATCTTTGGATCAGAAGGTCATAGAGACTTGGGGCTGGGCTCTTTTGATTCGGCCAGCCAATAAGTAGTGACATAGCAACTTCATAGCCACACCCTAGCAACCAATCACAGCACCCTAGCAACCGGTTCCGAATTTTTCCACTGCAAGCACCATTCACATTTTCTTCAGGAAATGTACATTCTAGTATTGTAATTACTATTCACCTGAACAAAACTTTGGCGCGTAACTAGTCCCGCACCGTTTGTCGTAGACCCACATATGAGGTGTCAAATCGACCGGCTTATTGAGGAGAGGTGTGCTATGACTTTTCTAAGCGATCGGGTGTACGATGTTCGCACAGCGTATGAAAAAAATGGCTGAAAAAACTCCCATAGACTTAACATTGGGTCAAATTCTGTGAGATCATATCTTTGGATCAGAAGGTCATAGAGACTTGGGGCTGGGCTCTTTTGATTCGGCCAGCCAATAAGTAGTGACATAGCAACTTCATAGCCACACCCTAGCAACCAATCACAGCACCCTAGCAACCGGTTCCGAATTTTTCCACTGCAAGCACCATTCACATTTTCTTCAGGAAATGTACATTCTAGTTAATGGTGCTTGCCAAAGGCAAAGCTCCATTCTTATTCTCCTGCATACTTATTATTATTATTCTTCTTCTTCTGGACACTTTCGTCTGCGCGTAACTCGTCCCGCAGTTTTTGTCATAGACCCACGAATGAGGTGTCAAATCGACCGGCCTATTGAGGAGTGGTGTGCTATGACTTTTATAAGCGATCGGGTGTACGATGTTCGTCCGGCGGGCGAAAAATCGGTCGAAAAATCCCATAGACTTAACATTGCGACGAACTTTGACGAGTCATAGCTCCTAACGAGAATTTCGTAGAAACATGTGAGTTACCACGTTTGAAGAGGCTGACAGGCTCTCTCAGACCATACCTCAAAATGGGGTGTAAGTTGTACCCTTGGGGCGCAAGAGCTACCCAAACTTGCCCCATAGACATACTATGGTGAAGCCGTGCCCATGAACCAGGAAGTACTGTGTTTTTCCTACTATGGGAAATTACATAGGGATTTTGTATTGAACATAACTCTGGATCACAATGACATAGAGACAAGGGGTGGGCTCATTTCACTCAGGTGACCAATCAGTCTCCCAGGATCATTTTGAAGCTATCAAGCCACGCCCTAGCAACCATATAGAGCACCATAGCAACAAGTTCCATAGACTTCCATTGAAAAAGATCAAAGGAATATCTTTGGATAGAAGTGTCATAGAAACATGAGGGTGGGCTCATTTGACTCGGGGCAGCAAACAGCCAATCACGAATCACCTTCAAGACCTCCTAGCCACGCCCTAGCAACCATTAAGAGCACCCTAGCAACCCAAAGCAAAGAGGGATATCTTCAAATCTGAATATCATGCAAGCATGGGGGTTGGTTTAAATCATTCATACTGGCAAGCAGCCTTTGGTTTATCATTACTGGCAGCTGCCAAGCCACTCCCTAGCAACCAAACAGAGTACCCTAGCAACTGTTTTGCAAGATCTATATCTCTGCATCAGAACATCGTAAAGACATGGGTGTTGGTTTATATTGTCAAGCAGCCTTTGGAGTATCATCATTGGTAGCTGCCAAGCCACTCCCTAGCAACCAAACAGAGTACCCTAGCAACCGTTTAGCAATATCTATATCTCTGCATCAGAGCATCATAGAGACATGGCGGATGGCTCTTTTGACTAATGCTAGCAAACTGGACTTCCAACATGCTACACATGCTAGCAGTGAATAGCTACATGCTAATAGTGATTAGCTTAGGGTTTAAACATGACACAAACTAGTAAAAATGTGTTAGCATCATGCTGGTAACATGCTAATTGTGTTAGCATCATGTTAGTAGCATGCTAATCATGTTAGCATCATGCTAGCAAACATGCTAATCATGTTATCATCTTGTTAAAACCATGCTAATCATGTTAGCATGTTGCTAGCATTATGCTAACATGATTAGCATATTGTTTAAAACATGTTAGCAGCATGCTAAGGGTGTTAGCATCATGGTTGCAACATGCTAATCATGTTAGCATCTTGCTAAAAACATCCTAGCAGGACGGTAATTATGTTAGCATAGTTTTGCCACTGCAAGCACCATTCACATTTTCTTCAGGAAATGTACATTCTAGTATTGTAATTACTATTCACCTGAACAAAACTTTGGCGCGTAACTCGTCCCGCACCGTTTGTCGTAGACCCACGAATGAGGTGTCAAATCGACCGGCTTATTGAGGAGAGGTGTGCTATGACTTTTCTAAGCGATCGGGTGTACGATGTTCGCACAGCATACGAAAAATCAGCTGAAAAAACTCCCATAGACTTAACATGGGGGCCAAATCTGTGAGATCATATCTTTGGTTTAGAAGGTCATAGAGACTTGGGGCTGGGCTCGTTTGACTCGGATATCCAAAAGGTAGTGACACAGCAAGTTCATAGCCACGCCCTAGCAACCAATTACAGCACCCTAGCAACCGAGTGGCGAATTTTGCCACTGCAAGCACCATTCACATTTTCTTCAGGAAATGTACATTCTAGTATTGTAATTACTATTCACCTGAACAAAACTTTGGCGCCTAACTCGTCCCGCACCGTTTGTCGTAGACCCACGAATGAGGTGTCAAATCGACCGGCTTATTGAGGAGAGGTGTGCTATGACTTTTCTAAGCGATCGGGTGTACGATGTTCGCACAGCGTACGAAAAAACGGCTGAAAAAACTCCCATAGACTTAACATGGGGGCCAAATCTGTAAGATCATATCTTTGGTTTAGAAGGTCATAGAGACTTGGGGCTGGGCTCTTTTGATTCGGCCAGCCAATAAGTAGTGACGCAGCAACTTCATAGCCACGCCCTAGCAACCAATTACAGCACCCTAGCAACCGGGGCCGAATTTTGCCACTACAAGCACCATTCACATTTTCTTCAGGAAATGTACATTCTAGTATTGTAATTACTATTCACCTGAACAAAACTTTGGCGCGTAACTCGTCCTGCACCGTTTGTCGTAGACCCACATATGAGGTGTCAAATCGACCGGCTTATTGAGGAGAGGTGTGCTATGACTTTTATAAGCGATCGGGTGTACGATGTTCGCACAGCGTACGAAAAACGGCTGAAAAACTCCCATAGACTTAACATTGGGTCAAAATCTGTGAGATCATATCTTTGGATCAGAAGGTCATAGGGACTCTTTTGATTCGGCCAGCCAATAAGTAGTGACACAGCAACTTCATAGCGACGCCCTAGCAACCAATTACATCACCCTAGCAACTGGGGCCGAATTTTACCACTGCAAGCACCATTCACATTTTCTTCAGGAAATGTACATTCTAGTATTGTAATTACTATTCACCTGAACAAAACTTTGGCGCGTAACTCGTCCCGCACCGTTTGACGTAGACCCACAAATGAGGTGTCAAATCGACCGGCTTATTGAGGAGAGGTGTGCTATGACTTTTCTAAGTGATCGGGTGTACGCTGTTCGCACAGCATACGAAAAATCGTCTGAAAAATGTCCCATAGACTTAACATGGGGACCAAATCTGTGAGATCATATCTTTGGATCAGAAGGTCGTAGAGACTTGGGGCTGGGCTCTTTTGATTCGGCCAGCCAATAAGTAGTGACACAGCAACTTCATAGCCACGCCCTAGCAACCAATTACAGCACCCTAGCAACCGAGTCCGGTGTTTTGCCACTGCAAGCACCATTCACATTTTCTTCAGGAAATGTACATTCTAGTTAATGGTGCTTGCCAAAGGCAAAGCTCCATTCTTATTCTCCTGCATACTTATTATTATTATTCTTCTTCTTCTGGACACTTTCGTCTGCGCGTAACTCGTCCCGCAGTTTTTGTCATAGACCCACGAATGAGGTGTCAAATCGACCGGCCTATTGAGGAGTGGTGTGCTATGACTTTTATAAGCGATCGGGTGTACGATGTTCGTCCGGCGGGCGAAAAATCGGTCGAAAAATCCCATAGACTTAACATTGCGACGAACTTTGACGAGTCATAGCTCCTAACGAGAATTTCGTAGAAACATGTGAGTTACCACGTTTGAAGAGGCTGACAGGCTCTCTCAGACCATACCTCAAAATGGGGTGTAAGTTGTACCCTTGGGGCGCAAGAGCTACCCAAACTTGCCCCATAGACATACTATGGTGAAGCCGTGCCCATGAACCAGGAAGTACTGTGTTTTTCCTACTATGGGAAATTACATAGGGATTTTGTATTGAACATAACTCTGGATCACAATGACATAGAGACAAGGGGGTGGGCTCATTTCACTCAGGTGACCAATCAGTCTCCCAGGATCATTTTGAAGCTATCAAGCCACGCCCTAGCAACCATATAGAGCACCATAGCAACAAGTTCCATAGACTTCCATTGAAAAAGATCAAAGGAATATCTTTGGATAGAAGTGTCATAGAAACATGAGGGTGGGCTCATTTGACTCGGGGCAGCAAACAGCCAATCACGAATCACCTTCAAGACCTCCTAGCCACGCCCTAGCAACCATTAAGAGCACCCTAGCAACCCAAAGCAAAGAGGGATATCTTCAAATCTGAATATCATGCAAGCATGGGGGTTGGTTTAAATCATTCATACTGGCAAGCAGCCTTTGGTTTATCATTACTGGCAGCTGCCAAGCCACTCCCTAGCAACCAAACAGAGTACCCTAGCAACTGTTTTGCAAGATCTATATCTCTGCATCAGAACATCGTAAAGACATGGGTGTTGGTTTATATTGTCAAGCAGCCTTTGGAGTATCATCATTGGTAGCTGCCAAGCCACTCCCTAGCAACCAAACAGAGTACCCTAGCAACCGTTTAGCAATATCTATATCTCTGCATCAGAGCATCATAGAGACATGGCGGATGGCTCTTTTGACTAATGCTAGCAAACTGGACTTCCAACATGCTACACATGCTAGCAGTGAATAGCTACATGCTAATAGTGATTAGCTTAGGGTTTAAACATGACACAAACTAGTAAAAATGTGTTAGCATCATGCTGGTAACATGCTAATTGTGTTAGCATCATGTTAGTAGCATGCTAATCATGTTAGCATCATGCTAGCAAACATGCTAATCATGTTATCATCTTGTTAAAACCATGCTAATCATGTTAGCATGTTGCTAGCATTATGCTAACATGATTAGCATATTGTTTAAAACATGTTAGCAGCATGCTAAGGGTGTTAGCATCATGGTTGCAACATGCTAATCATGTTAGCATCTTGCTAAAAACATCCTAGCAGGACGGTAATTATGTTAGCATAGTTTTGCCACTGCAAGCACCATTCACATTTTCTTCAGGAAATGTACATTCTAGTATTGTAATTACTATTCACCTGAACAAAACTTTGGCGCGTAACTCGTCCCGCACCGTTTGTCGTAGACCCACGAATGAGGTGTCAAATCGACCGGCTTATTGAGGAGAGGTGTGCTATGACTTTTCTAAGCGATCGGGTGTACGATGTTCGCACAGCATACGAAAAATCAGCTGAAAAAACTCCCATAGACTTAACATGGGGGCCAAATCTGTGAGATCATATCTTTGGTTTAGAAGGTCATAGAGACTTGGGGCTGGGCTCGTTTGACTCGGATATCCAAAAGGTAGTGACACAGCAAGTTCATAGCCACGCCCTAGCAACCAATTACAGCACCCTAGCAACCGAGTGGCGAATTTTGCCACTGCAAGCACCATTCACATTTTCTTCAGGAAATGTACATTCTAGTATTGTAATTACTATTCACCTAGACAAAACTTTGGCGCGTAACTCGTCCCGCACCGTTTGTCGTAGACCCATGAATGAGGTGTCAAATCGACCGGCTTATTGAGGAGAGGTGTGCTATGACTTTTCTAAGCGATCGGGTGTACGATGTTTGCACAGCGGACGAAAAACGGCTGAAAAAAACTCCCATAGACTTAACAATGGGTCAAAATCTGTGAGATCATAGCTTTGGATCAGAAGGTCATAGAGACTTGGGGCTGGGATCTTTTGATTCGGCCAGCCAATAAGTAGTGACACAGCAACTTCATAGCCACACCCTAGCAACCAATTACAGCACCCTAGCAACCGGTGCCGAATTTTGCCACTGCAAGCACCATTCACATTTTCTTCAGGAAATGTACATTCTAGTTAATGGTGCTTGCCAAAGGCAAAGCTCCATTCTTATTCTCCTGCATACTTATTATTATTCTTCTTCTTCTTCTTCTGGCCAAAATATCGGCACGTAACTAGTCCCGCAGTTTTTGTCCTAGACCCACGAATGAGGTGTCAAATCGACCGGCTCATTAAGGACAGGTGTGCTATGACTTTTATAAGCGATCGGGTGTACGATGTTCGTCCGGCGGGCGAAAAAGTAGCGAAAAAAATCCCATAGACTTAACATTGGAACGAACTTTGACAAGTCATAACTCTGGATAACAATGTCATAGAGACAAAGGGGTGGTCTCATTTTACTCAGGCAACCAATCAGTCTCTCAGGAAAACTTTGAAGATATCAAGCCACGCCCTAGCAACCATATAGAGCACCTTAGTAACAAGCTTCATAGACTTCCATTGAAAAAGATCAAATGAATATCTTTGGATAGAAGTGTCGTACAAACAAGAGGGTGGGCTCATTTGACTCGAGGCAGCAAACCGCCAATCACAAATCACCTTAAAGACATCATAGCCACGCCTTAGCAACCATTTAGAGCACCCTAGCAACCCAAAGCATAGGCAGATATCTTCAAATCTGAATATCATAGAGGCATGGGGGTTGGTTTATATCATTCATACTGGCAAGCAGCCTTTGGAGTATCATCATTGGTAGCTGCCAAGCCACTCCCTAGCAACCAAACAGAGTACCCTAGCAACCATTATTCAACATCTATATTTCTGCATCAGAACATCGTAAAGACATGGGTGTTGGTTTATATTGTCAAGCAGCCTTTGGAGTATCATCATTGGTAGCTACCAAGCCACTCCCTAGCAACCAAACAGAGTACCCTAGCAACCGTTTAGCAAGATCTATATCTCTGCATCAGAACATCGTAGAGACATGGGTGTTGGTTTATATTGTCAAGCAGCCTTTGGAGTATCATCATTGGTAGCTGCCAAGCCACTCCTTAGCAACCAAACAGAGTACCCTAGCAACCGTTTAGCAATATCTATATCTCTGCATCAGAGCATCATAGAGACATGGCGGTTGGTTTATATTGTCAAGCAGCCTTTGGAGTATCATCATTGGTAGCTGCCAGGCCACTCCCTAGCAACCAACCAGATTACCCTAGCAACCGTTTTTCAAGATCCATATCTCTGCATCAGAACATCATAAAGACATGGGGGTTGGTTTATGTTGTCAAGCAGCCTTTGGAGTATCATCATTGGCAACTGCCAAGCCACTCCCTAGCAACCAAACAGAGTACCCTAGCAACCATTTAGCGATGCCTATATCTCTGCATCAGAACATCGTAGAGACATGGGGGTTGGCTTTTTTGACTCATGCTAGCAAACTGTACTTGCAACATGCTACACATGCTAGCAGTTAATAGCTACATGCTAATAGTGATTAGCTAAGTGCTAAAGTGGGATGAGAACATGCTAAGAACTCTATAGAAACTCCATAGTAACTATCTGTGCCAACTACCAACCACCTAGTAACACCATAGCATCCACCCAGGTTACCATAGCAACCGCCCAGAACACCCTAGCAACCGCCTAGCAACACCATAGTGACCACTCCAGGTACCTTAACAACTGCCTAGCAACACCTTAGCAACCACCCAGGTTACCATAGCAACCGCCTAGCAACCACCCAGAACACCCTAGCAACCGCCTAGCAACCACCCAGAACACCCTAGCAACCGCCTAGCAACACCTTAGCAACCACCCCAAGTACCTTAGCAACTGCCTAGCAACACCCTAGCAACCACCCTGGTTACCATAGCAACCGCATAGCAACCACCCAGAACACCATAGCAACCACCCCAAGTACCTTAGCAACTGCCTAGCAACACCCTAGCAACCACCCTGGTTACCATAGCAACCGCCTAGCAACCGCCTAGCAACCACCCAGAACATCCTAGCAACCGCCTAGCAACCACCCAGAACACCCTAGCAACCACACAGGTTACCATAGCAACCGCCTAGCAACCACCAAGAACACCCTAGCAACCGCCTATCAACACCTTAGCAACCACCCAGGTTACCATAGCAATCGCCTAGCAACCACCCAGAACACCCTAGCAACCGTTTAGCAACACCTTAGCAACCACCCCAAGTACCTTAGCAACTGCCTAGCAACACCCTAGCAACCACCCAGGTTACCATAGCAACCGCCTAGCAACCACCCAGAACACCCTAGCAACCGCCTAGCAACCGAGTGGCGATTTTGCCACTGCAAGCACCATTCACATTTTCTTCAGGAAATGTACATTCTAGTTAATGGTGCTTGCCAAAGGCAAAGCTCCATTCTTATTCTCCTGCATACTTATTATTATTATTCTGGTTCTTCTTCTTCTTCTTCTGGACAAAATTTCTGCGCGCTACTCCTCCCGCAGCTTTTGTCGTAGACCCATGAATGAGGTGTCAAATCGACCGGCTTATTGAGGAGAGGTGTGCTATGACTTTTATAAGCGATCGGGTGTACGATGTTCGTCCAGTGGGCGAAAAATCGGGCGAAAAATCCCATAGACTTAACATTGTGATGATATTTGACGAGTCATAGCTCCTAATGAGGATTTCATAGAAACATGTGGGTTACTACGTTTGAAGGGGCTGACAGGCTCTGTCAGACCATATCTCAAAATGGGGTGTAAGTTGTACCCCTGGGGCGCAAGAGCTGCCCAAAGTTGCCCCATAGACATACTATGGTGAAGCCGTGCCCATGAACCAGGAAGTACTGTGTTTTTCCTACTATGGGAAATTACATAGGGATTTTGTATTGAACATAACTCTGGATTACAATGTCATAGAGACAAGGGGGTGGGCTCATTTTACTCAAACAACCAATCAGTCTCTCAGGATCATTGTGAAACTATCAAGCCACGCCCTAGCAAGCATATAGAGCACCTTAGTAACAAGCTCCATAGACTTCCATTGAAAAAGATCAAATGAATATCTTTGGATAGGAGTGTCATACAAACATGAGGGTGGGCTCATTTGACTCGAGGCAGCAAACCGCCAATCACAAATCACCTTAAAGACATCATAGCCACGCCTTAGCAACCATTTAGAGCACCCTAGCAACCCAAAGCATAGGCAGATATCTTCAAATCTGAATATCATAAAGGCATGGGGGTTGGTTTATATCATTCATACTGGCAAGCAGCCTTTGGTTTATCATTACTGGCAGCTGCCAAGCCACTCCCTAGCAACCAAACAGAGTACCCTAGCAACCGTTTTGCAAGATCTATATCTCTGCATCAGAACATCGTAAAGACATGGGTGTTGGTTTATATTGTCAAGCAGCCTTTGGAGTATCATCATTGGTAGCTGCCAAGCCACTCCCTAGCAACCAAACAGAGTACCCTAGCAACGATTTAGCAAGATCTATATCTCTGCATCAGAGCATCATAGAGACATGGCGGTTGGCTCTTTTGACTCATGCTAGCAAACTGGACTTCCAACATGCTACACATGCTAGCAGTGAATAGCTACATGCTAATAGTGATTAGCTTAGTGTTTAAACATGACACAAACTAGTAAAAATGTGTTAGCATCATGCTGGTAGCATGCTAATTGTGTTAGCATCATGGTAGTAGCATGCTAATCATGTTAGCATCATGCTAGCAAACATGCTAATCATGTTAGCATCTTGTTAAAAACATGCTAGCAACATGGTAATCATGCTAGCATCATGCTAATCATGTTAGCATGTTGCTAGCATAATGCTAACATGATTAGCATCTTGTTAAAATCATGCTAGCAACATGGTAATCATGTTAGCATCATGCTAGCATTATGCTAATCATGTTAGCATGTTGCTAGCGTTATGCTAACATGATTAGCATCTTGTTAAAATCATGCTAGCAACATGGTAATCATGCTAGCATAATGCTAGCATTATGCTAATCATGTTAGCATGTTCCTAGCATTATGCTAACATGATTAGCACCTTGTTTAAAACATGTTAGCAGCATGCTAAGGGTGTTAGCATCATGCTAACAACATGCTAATCATGTTAGCATGTTGCTAGCATTATGCTAACATGATTAGCATCTTGTTAAAAACATCCTAGCAGGATGCTACGGGTGTTAGCATCATGCTAGTAACATGCTAATCATGTAAGCATGTTGCTCGCATTATGCTAACATGATTAGCATCTTGCTGAAAACATCCTAGCAGTATGCTAATGGTGTTAGCATCATGCTAGCATCATGCTAATCAAGAGTGCCGAATTTTGCCACTGCAAGCACCATTCACATTTTCTTCAGGAAATGTACATTCTAGTATTGTAATTACTATTCACCTAGACAAAACTTTGGCACATAACTCGTCCCGCACCGTTTGTCGTAGACCCACAAATGAGGTGTCAAATCGACCGGCTTATTGAGGAGAGGTGTGCTATGACTTTTCTAAGTGATCGGGTGTACGATGTTCGCACAGCGTACGATAAAAACGGCTGAGAAACTCCCATAGACTTAACATTGGGTCAAAATCTGTGAGATTATATCTTTGGATCAGAAGGTCATAGAGACTTGGGGCTGGGCTCTTTTGATTCGGCCAGCCAATAAGTAGTGACACAGCAACTTCATAGCCACGCCCTAGCAACCAATTACAACACCCTAGCAACTGGTGCCGAATTTTGCCACTGCAAGCACCATTCACATTTTCTTCAGGAAATGTACATTCTAGTTAATGGTGCTTGCCAAAGGCAAAGCTCCATTCTTATTCTTCTGCATACTTATTATTCTTCTTCTTCTTCTTCTGGACACAATTTCTGCGCGCTACTCCTCCCGCAGTTTTTGTCATAGACCCATGAATGAGGTGTCAAATCGACCGGCTCATTGAGGACAGGTGTGCTATGACTTTTATAAGCGATCGGGTGTACGATGTTCGTCCGGCGGGCGAAAAAGTAGCGAAAAAAATCCCATAGACTTTGCATTGGGACAAACTTTGATGAGTAATAGCTCCTAACGAGAATTTCATAGAAACATGTGGGTTACCACGTTTGAAGAGCCTGATAGGCTCTCTCAGACCATACCTCAAAATGGGGTGTAAGTTGTACCCCTGGGGCACAAGAGCTGCCCAAAGTTGCCCCATAGACATACTATGGTGAAGCCGTGCCCATGAACCAGGAAGTACTGTGTTTTTCCTACTATGGGAAATTACATAGGGATTTTGTTTTGAACATAACTCTGGATCACAATGTCTTAAAGACAAGGGGGTGGGCTCATTTTACTCAGGCAACCAATCAGTGTCTCAGGTTCATTGTGAAGCTATCAAGCCACGCCCTAGCAACCATATAGAGCACCATAGCAACAAGTTCCATAGACTTCCATTAAAAAAGATCAAATGAATATCTTTGGATAGGAGTGTCATAGAAACATGAGGGTGGGCTCATTTGACTCGGGGCAGCAAACGGCCAATCACGAATCACCTGAAACACTTCATAGCCACGCCCTAGCAACCATTTAGAGCACCCTAGCAACCCAAAGCAAAGAGGGATATCTTCAAATCTGAATATCATAGAGGCATGGGGGTTGGTTTATATCATTCATACTGGCAAGCAGCCTTTGGTTTATCATTACTGGCAGCTGCCAAGCCACTGCCTAGCAACCAAACAGAATACCCTAGCAACCGTTTTGCAAGATCTATATCTCTGTATCAGAGCATCATAGAGACATGGCGGTTGGCTCTTTTGACTCATGCTAGCAAACTGGACTTCCAACATGCTACACATGCTATCAGTGAATAGCTACATGCTAATAGTGATTAGCTTAGGGTTTAAACATGACACAAACTAGTAAAAATGTGTTAGCATAATGCTGGTAACATGCTAATTGTGTTAGCATCATGCTAGTAGCATGCTAGTCATGTTATCATCATGCTAGCAAACATGCTAATTATGTTAGCATCTTGTTAAAAACATGCTAACAACATGGTAATCATGCTAGCATCATGCTAGCATTATGCTAATCATGTTAGCATGTTGCTAGCATAATGCTAACATGATTAGCATCTTTTTAAAAACATGCTAGCAGCATGCTAAGGGTGTTAGCATTATGCTAGCAACATGCTAATCATGTTAGCATTTTGCTAGCATTATGTTAACATGATTAGCATCTTTCTAAAAACATGTTAGCAGGATGCTAAGGGTGTTAGCATAATGCTAGCAACATGCTAATCATGTTAGCATCTTGCTAAAAACATCCTAGCAGGACGGTAATTATGTTAGCATAATGCTAATCAAGAGTGCCGAGTTTTGCCACTGCAAGCACCATTCACATTTTCTTCAGGAAATGTACATTCTAGTATTGTAATTACTATTCACCTGAACAAAACTTTGGCGCGTAACTCGTCCCGCACCGTTTGACGTAGACCCACAAATGAGGTGTCAAATCGACCGGCTTATTGAGGAGAGGTGTGCTATGACTTTTCTAAGCGATTAGGTGTACGATATTCGCACAGCGTACGAAAAAACGGCTGAAAAAACTCCCATAGACTTAACATGGGGGCCAAATCTGTGAGATCATATCTTTGGTTTAGATGGTCATAGAGACTTGGGGCTGGGCTCTTTTGGCTCGGCCTATCAAGCCGCCAATAAGTAGTGACTTTATGGCCACGCCCTAGCAACCAATTACAGCACCCTAGCAACCGGTGCCGAATTTTGCCACTGCAAGCACCATTCACATTTTCTTCAGGAAATGTACATTCTAGTATTGTAATTACTATTCACCTGAACAAAACTTTGGCGCGTAACTCGTCCTGCACCGTTTGTCATAGACCCACAAATGAGGTGTCAAATCGACCGGCTTATTGAGGAGAGGTGTGCTATGACTTTTCTAAGCGATTGGGTGTACGATGTTCGCACAGCGTACGAAAAAACGGCTGAAAAAACTCCCATAGACTTAACATGGGGGCCAAATCTGTGAGATCATATCTTTGATTTAGATGGTCATAGAGACTTGGGGCTGGGCTCTTTTGGCTCGGCCTATCAAGCCGCCAATAAGCAGTGACTTTATGGCCACGCCCTAGCAACCAATTACAGCACCCTAGCAACCGGGTTCTGAATTTTGCCACTGCAAGCACCATTCACATTTTCTTCAGGAAATGTACATTCTAGTATTGTAATTACTATTCACCTGAACAAAACTTTGGCGCGTAACTCGTCCCGCACCGTTTGTCGCAGACCCACGAATGAGGTGTCAAATCGACCGGCTTATTGAGGAGAGGTGTGCTATGACTTTTCTAAGCGATTGGGTGTACGATGTTCGCACAGCGTACGAAAAAACGGCTGAAAAAACTCCCATAGACTTAACATGGGGGCCAAATCTGTGAGATCATATCTTTGGTTTACATGGTCATAGAGACTTGGGGCTGGGCTCTTTTGGCTCGGCCTATCAAGCCGCCAATAAGTAGTGACTTTATGGCCACGCCCTAGCAACCAATTACAGCACCCTAGCAACCGGTGCCGAATTTTGCCACTGCAAGCACCATTCACATTTTCTTCAGGAAATGTACATTCTAGTATTGTAATTACTATTCACCTGAACAAAAATTTGGCACGTAACTCGTCCCGCACCGTTTGTCGTAGACCCACGAATGAGGTGTCAAATCGACCGGCTTATTGAGGAGAGGTGTGCTATGACTTTTCTAAGCGATTGGGTGTACGATTTTCGCACAGCATACGAAAATACGGCTGAAAAAAGTCCCATAGACTTAACATGGGGGCCAAATCTGTGAGATCATATCTTTGGTTTAGAAGGTCATAGAGACTTGGGGCTGGGCTCTTTTGATTCAGCCTGCCAATAAGTATTGACACAGCATCTTCATAGCCACGCCCTAGCAACCAATTACAGAACCCTAGCAACCGGTGACGAATTTTGCCACTGCAAGCACCATTCACATTTTCTTCAGGAAATGTACATTCTAGTATTGTAATTACTATTCACCTGAACAAAACTTTGGCGCGTAACTCGTCCTGCACCGTTTGTCATAGACCCACAAATGAGGTGTCAAATTGACCGGCTTATTGAGGAGAGGAGAGGTGTGCTATGACTTTTCTAAGCGATTGGGTGTACGATTTTCGCACAGCGTACGAAAAAATCGGCTGAAAAAACTCCCATAGACTTAACATTGGGTCAAAATCTGTGATATCATATCTTTGGATCAGAAGGTCATAGAGACTTGGGGCTGGGCTCTTTTGATTCGGCCAGCCAATAAGTAGTGACGCAGCAACTTCATAGCCACGCCCTAGCAACCAATTACAGCACCCTAGCAACCGGGGCCGAATTTTGCCACTGCAAGCACCATTCACATTTTCTTCAGGAAATGTACATTCTAGTTAATGGTGCTTGCCAAAGGCAAAGCTCCATTCTTATTCTCCTGCATACTTATTATTATTATTCTGCTTCTTCTTCTTCTTCTTCTGGACAAAATTTCTGCGCGCTACTCCTCCCGCAGCTTTTGTCGTAGACCCATGAATGAGGTGTCAAATCGACCGGCTTATTGAGGAGAGGTGTGCTATGACTTTTATAAGCGATCGGGTGTACGATGTTCGTCCAGTGGGCGAAAAATCGGGCGAAAAATCCCATAGACTTAACATTGTGATGATATTTGACGAGTCATAGCTCCTAATGAGGATTTCATAGAAACATGTGGGTTACTACGTTTGAAGGGGCTGACAGGCTCTGTCAGACCATATCTCAAAATGGGGTGTAAGTTGTACCCCTGGGGCGCAAGAGCTGCCCAAAGTTGCCCCATAGACATACTATGGTGAAGCCGTGCCCATGAACCAGGAAGTACTGTGTTTTTCCTACTATGGGAAATTACATAGGGATTTTGTATTGAACATAACTCTGGATTACAATGTCATAGAGACAAGGGGGTGGGCTCATTTTACTCAAACAACCAATCAGTCTCTCAGGATCATTGTGAAACTATCAAGCCACGCCCTAGCAAGCATATAGAGCACCTTAGTAACAAGCTCCATAGACTTCCATTGAAAAAGATCAAATGAATATCTTTGGATAGGAGTGTCATACAAACATGAGGGTGGGCTCATTTGACTCGAGGCAGCAAACCGCCAATCACAAATCACCTTAAAGACATCATAGCCACGCCTTAGCAACCATTTAGAGCACCCTAGCAACCCAAAGCATAGGCAGATATCTTCAAATCTGAATATCATAAAGGCATGGGGGTTGGTTTATATCATTCATACTGGCAAGCAGCCTTTGGTTTATCATTACTGGCAGCTGCCAAGCCACTCCCTAGCAACCAAACAGAGTACCCTAGCAACCGTTTTGCAAGATCTATATCTCTGCATCAGAACATCGTAAAGACATGGGTGTTGGTTTATATTGTCAAGCAGCCTTTGGAGTATCATCATTGGTAGCTGCCAAGCCACTCCCTAGCAACCAAACAGAGTACCCTAGCAACGATTTAGCAAGATCTATATCTCTGCATCAGAGCATCATAGAGACATGGCGGTTGGCTCTTTTGACTCATGCTAGCAAACTGGACTTCCAACATGCTACACATGCTAGCAGTGAATAGCTACATGCTAATAGTGATTAGCTTAGTGTTTAAACATGACACAAACTAGTAAAAATGTGTTAGCATCATGCTGGTAGCATGCTAATTGTGTTAGCATCATGGTAGTAGCATGCTAATCATGTTAGCATCATGCTAGCAAACATGCTAATCATGTTAGCATCTTGTTAAAAACATGCTAGCAACATGGTAATCATGTTAGCATCATGCTAATCATGTTAGCATGTTGCTAGCATAATGCTAACATGATTAGCATCTTGTTAAAATCATGCTAGCAACATGGTAATCATGCTAGCATAATGCTAGCATTATGCTAATCATGTTAGCATGTTCCTAGCATTATGCTAACATGATTAGCACCTTGTTTAAAACATGTTAGCAGCATGCTAAGGGTGTTAGCATCATGCTAACAACATGCTAATCATGTTAGCATGTTGCTAGCATTATACTAACATGATTAGCATCTTGTTAAAAACATCCTAGCAGGATGCTACGGGTGTTAGCATCATGCTAGTAACATGCTAATCATGTAAGCATGTTGCTCGCATTATGCTAACATGATTAGCATCTTGCTGAAAACATCCTAGCAGTATGCTAATGGTGTTAGCATCATGCTAGCATCATGCTAATCAAGAGTGCCGAATTTTGCCACTGCAAGCACCATTCACATTTTCTTCAGGAAATGTACATTCTAGTATTGTAATTACTATTCACCTGAACAAAACTTTGGCGCATAACTCGTCCCGCACCGTTTGTCCTAGACCCACAAATGAGGTGTCAAATCGACCGGCTTATTGAGGAGAGGTGTGCTATGACTTTTCTAAGCGATCGGGTGTACGATGTTCGCACAGCGTACGAAAAAAATGGCTGAAAAAACTCCCATAGACTTAACATTGGGTCAAAATCTGTGAGATCATATCTTTGGATCAGAAGGTCATAGAGACTTGGGGCTGGGCTCTTTTGATTCGGCCAGCCAATAAGTAGTGGCACAGCAACTTCATAGCCACGCCCTAGCAACCAATTACAGCACCCTAGCAACCGAGTCCGGTGTTTTGCCACTGCAAGCACCATTCACATTTTCTTCAGGAAATGTACATTCTAGTATTGTAATTACTATTCACCTAGACAAAACTTTGGCGCGTAACTCGTCCCGCACCATTTGTCGTAGACCCACGAATGAGGTGTCAAATCGACCGGCTTATTGAGGAGAGGTGTGCTATGACTTTTCTAAGCGATCGGGTATACGATGTTTGCACAGCGGACGAAAAATCGTCTGAAAAATGTCCCATAGACTTAACATGGGGGCCAAATCTGTGAGATCATATCTTTGGTTTAGAAGGTCATAGAGACTTGGGGCTGGGCTCTTTTGATTCAGCCTGCCAATAAGTATTGACACGCCCTAGCAACCAATTACAGCACCCTAGCAACCGGTGCCGAATTTTGCCACTGCAAGCACCATTCACATTTTCTTCAGGAAATGTACATTCTAGTTAATGGTGCTTGCCAAAGGCAAAGCTCCATTCTTATTCTTCTGCATACTTATTATTCTTCTTCTTCTTCTTCTGGACACAATTTCTGCGCGCTACTCCTCCCGCAGTTTTTGTCATAGACCCATGAATGAGGTGTCAAATCGACCGGCTCATTGAGGACAGGTGTGCTATGACTTTTATAAGCGATCGGGTGTACGATGTTCGTCCGGCGGGCGAAAAAGTAGCGAAAAAAATCCCATAGACTTTGCATTGGGACAAACTTTGATGAGTAATAGCTCCTAACGAGAGTTTCATAGAAACATGTGGGTTACCACGTTTGAAGAGCCTGATAGGCTCTCTCAGACCATACCTCAAAATGGGGTGTAAGTTGTACCCCTGGGGCGCAAGAGCTGCCCAAAGTTGCCCCATAGACATACTATGGTGAAGCCGTGCCCATGAACCAGGAAGTACTGTGTTTTTCCTACTATGGGAAATTACATAGGGATTTTGAATTGAACATAACTCTGAATCACAATGTCATAGAGACAAGGGGGTGGGCTCATTTTACTCAGGCAACCAATCAGTCTCTCAGGATCATTGTAAAGCTATCAAGCCACGCCCTAGCAACCATATAGAGAACCATAGCAACAAGTTCCATAGACTTCCATTGAAAAAGATCAAAGGAATATCTTTGGATAGGAGTGTCATAGAAACATGAGGGTGGGCTCATTTGACTCGAGGCAGCAAACCGCCAATCACAAATCACCTTAAAGACATCATAGCCACGCCTTAGCAACCATATAGAGCACCCTAGCAACCCAAAGCATAGGCAGATATCTTCAAATCTGAATATCATAGAGGCATGGGGGTTGGTTTATATCATTCATACTGGCAAGCAGCCTTTGGTGTATCATCATTGGTAGCTGCCAAGCCACTCCTTAGCAACCAAACAGAGTACCCTAGCAACCATTTTGCAAGATCTATATCTCTGCGTCAGAACATCGTACAGACATGGGGGTTGGTTTATATTGTCAAGCAGCCTTTGGAGTATCATCATTGGCAGCTGCCAAGCCACTCCCTAGCAACCAAACAGAGTACCCTAGCAACCGTTTTGAAACACCTATATTTCTGCATCAGAACATTATAGAGACATGGCGGTTGGCTCTTTTGACTCATGCTAGCAAACTGGCCTTCCACCATGCTACACATGCTAGCAGTGAATAGCTACATGCTAATAGTGAGTAGCTTAAGGTTTAAACATGACACAAACTAGTAAAAATGTGTTAGAATAATGCTAGTGGCATGCTAATTGTGTTAGCATGATGCTAGTAGCATGATAATCATGTTAGCATCATGTTAGCAAACATGCTAATCATGTTAGCATCTTGTTAAATACATGCTAACAACATGGTAATCATGCTAGCATCATGCTAGCATTATGCTAATGATGTTAGCATGTTGCTAGCATTATGCTAACATGATTAGCATCTTGTTAAAATCATGCTAGCAACATGGTAATCATGCTAGCATCATGCTAGCATTATGCTAATCATGTTAGCATGTTTGCTAGCATTATGCTAACATGATTAGCATCTTGTTTAAAACATGCTAACAGCATGCTAAGGGTGTTAGCATCATGCTAGCAACATGCTAATCATGTTAGCATGTTGTTAACATAATGCTAACATGATTAGCATCTTGTTAAAATAATGCTAGCAACATGGTAATCATGCTAGCATCATGCTAGTATTATGCTAATCATATTAGCATTTTGCTAGCATTATGCTAACATGACTAGCATTTTGTTTAAAACATGCTAGCAGCATGCTTAGGGTGTTAGCATCATGCTAGCAACATGCAAATCATGTTAGCATTTTGCTAAAAACATCCTAGCAGGACGGTAATTATGTTAGCATCATGCTAATCAAGAGTGCCGAGTTTTGCCACTGCAAGCACCATTCACATTTTCTTCAGGAAATGTACATTCTAGTATTGTAATTACTATTCACCTGAACAAAACTTTGGCGCGTAACTAGTCCCGCACCGTTTGTCGTAGACCCACATATGAGGTGTCAAATCGACCGGCTTATTGAGGAGAGGTGTGCTATGACTTTTCTAAGCGATCGGGTGTACGATGTTCGCACAGCGTATGAAAAAAATGGCTGAAAAAACTCCCATAGACTTAACATTGGGTCAAAATCTGTGAGATCATATCTTTGGATCAGAAGGTCATAGAGACTTGGGGCTGGGCTCTTTTGATTCGGCCAGCCAATAAGTAGTGACATAGCAACTTCATAGCCACACCCTAGCAACCAATCACAGCACCCTAGCAACCGGTTCCGAATTTTTCCACTGCAAGCACCATTCACATTTTCTTCAGGAAATGTACATTCTAGTATTGTAATTACTATTCACCTGAACAAAACTTTGGCGCGTAACTCGTCCTGCACCGTTTGTCATAGACCCACAAATGAGGTGTCAAATCGACCGGCTTATTGAGGAGAGGTGTGCTATGACTTTTCTAAGCGATTGGGTGTACGATTTTCGCACAGCGTACGAAAAAATCGGCTGAAAAAACTCCCATAGACTTAACATTGGGTCAAAATCTGTGATATCATATCTTTGGATCAGAAGGTCATAGAGACTTGGGGCTGGGCTCTTTTGATTCGGCCAGCCAATAAGTAGTGACGCAGCAACTTCATAGCCACGCCCTAGCAACCAATTACAGCACCCTAGCAACCGGGGCCGAATTTTGCCACTGCAAGCACCATTCACATTTTCTTCAGGAAATGTACATTCTAGTATTGTAATTACTATTCACCTAGACAAAACTTTGGCGCGTAACTTGTCCCGCACCATTTGTCGTAGACCCATGAATGAGGTGTCAAATCGACCGGCTTATTGAGGAGAGGTGTGCTATGACTTTTCTAAGCGATCGGGTGTACGATGTTTGCACAGCGGACGAAAAATCGTCTGAAAAATGTCCCATAGACTTAACATGGGGACCAAATCTGTGAGATCATATCTTTGGATCAGAAGGTCATAGAGACTTGGGGCTAGGCTCTTTTGACTTGGCCTATCAAGCAGCCAATAATTAGTGACTTCATAGCCACGCCCTAGCAACATATTACAGCACCCTAGCAACCGGTGCCGAATTTTGCCACTGCAAGCACCATTCACATTTTCTTCAGGAAATGTACATTCTAGTTAATGGTGCTTGCCAAAGGCAAAGCTCCATTCTTATTCTCCTGCATACTTATTATTAATGGTGCTTGCCAAAGGCAAAGCTCCATTCTTATTCTCCTGCATACTTATTATTATTATTCTGCTTCTTCTTCTTCTTCTTCTGGACAAAATTTCTGCGCGCTACTCCTCCCGCAGCTTTTGTCGTAGACCCATGAATGAGGTGTCAAATCGACCGGCTTATTGAGGAGAGGTGTGCTATGACTTTTATAAGCGATCGGGTGTACGATGTTCGTCCAGTGGGCGAAAAATCGGGCGAAAAATCCCATAGACTTAACATTGTGATGATATTTGACGAGTCATAGCTCCTAATGAGGATTTCATAGAAACATGTGGGTTACTACGTTTGAAGGGGCTGACAGGCTCTGTCAGACCATATCTCAAAATGGGGTGTAAGTTGTACCCCTGGGGCGCAAGAGCTGCCCAAAGTTGCCCCATAGACATACTATGGTGAAGCCGTGCCCATGAACCAGGAAGTACTGTGTTTTTCCTACTATGGGAAATTACATAGGGATTTTGTATTGAACATAACTCTGGATTACAATGTCATAGAGACAAGGGGGTGGGCTCATTTTACTCAAACAACCAATCAGTCTCTCAGGATCATTGTGAAACTATCAAGCCACGCCCTAGCAAGCATATAGAGCACCTTAGTAACAAGCTCCATAGACTTCCATTGAAAAAGATCAAATGAATATCTTTGGATAGGAGTGTCATACAAACATGAGGGTGGGCTCATTTGACTCGAGGCAGCAAACCGCCAATCACAAATCACCTTAAAGACATCATAGCCACGCCTTAGCAACCATTTAGAGAACCCTAGCAACCCAAAGCATAGGCAGATATCTTCAAATCTGAATATCATAAAGGCATGGGGGTTGGTTTATATCATTCATACTGGCAAGCAGCCTTTGGTTTATCATTACTGGCAGCTGCCAAGCCACTCCCTAGCAACCAAACAGAGTACCCTAGCAACCGTTTTGCAAGATCTATATCTCTGCATCAGAACATCGTAAAGACATGGGTGTTGGTTTATATTGTCAAGCAGCCTTTGGAGTATCATCATTGGTAGCTGCCAAGCCACTCCCTAGCAACCAAACAGAGTACCCTAGCAACGATTTAGCAAGATCTATATCTCTGCATCAGAGCATCATAGAGACATGGCGGTTGGCTCTTTTGACTCATGCTAGCAAACTGGACTTCCAACATGCTACACATGCTAGCAGTGAATAGCTACATGCTAATAGTGATTAGCTTAGTGTTTAAACATGACACAAACTAGTAAAAATGTGTTAGCATCATGCTGGTAGCATGCTAATTGTGTTAGCATCATGGTAGTAGCATGCTAATCATGTTAGCATCATGCTAGCAAACATGCTAATCATGTTAGCATCTTGTTAAAAACATGCTAGCAACATGGTAATCATGCTAGCATCATGCTAGCATTATGCTAATCATGTTAGCATGTTGCTAGCATAATGCTAACATGATTAGCATCTTGTTAAAATCATGCTAAGAACATGGTAATCATGTTAGCATCATGCTAGCATTATGCTAATCATGTTAGCATGTTGCTAGCGTTATGCTAACATGATTAGCATCTTGTTAAAATCATGCTAGCAACATGGTAATCATGCTAGCATAATGCTAGCATTATGCTAATCATGTTAGCATGTTCCTAGCATTATGCTAACATGATTAGCACCTTGTTTAAAACATGTTAGCAGCATGCTAAGGGTGTTAGCATCATGCTAACAACATGCTAATCATGTTAGCATGTTGCTAGCATTATGCTAACATGATTAGCATCTTGTTAAAAACATCCTAGCAGGATGCTACGGGTGTTAGCATCATGCTAGTAACATGCTAATCATGTAAGCATGTTGCTCGCATTATGCTAACATGATTAGCATCTTGCTGAAAACATCCTAGCAGTATGCTAATGGTGTTAGCATCATGCTAGCATCATGCTAATCAAGAGTGCCGAATTTTGCCACTGCAAGCACCATTCACATTTTCTTCAGGAAATGTACATTCTAGTTATTATTATTATTATTATTATTATTCCACACAAAATTTTGGCGCGCTACTCCTCCCGCAGCTTTTGTCCTAGACCCATGAATGAGGTGTCAAATCGACCGGCTTATTGAGGAGAGGTGTGCTATGACTTTTATAAGCGATCGGGTGTACGATGTTCGTCCGACGGGCGAAAAATCGGGCGAAAAATCCCATAGACTTAACATTGGGACGAACTTTGACAAGTCATAACTCTGGATCACAATGTCATAGAGACAAGGGGGTGGGCTCATTTTACTCAGGCAACCAATCAGTCTATCAAGATAATTTTAAAGCTATCAAGCCACGCCCTAGCAACCATAGAGAGTACCTTAGCAACAAGTTCCATAGACTTCCATTGAAAAAGATCAAAGGAATATCTTTGGATAGGAGTGTCATAGAAACATGAGGGTGGGCTCATTTGACTCGGGGCAGCAAACGGCCAATCACGAATCACCTTCAAGATATCATAGCCACGCCCTAGCAACTATTTAGAGCACCCTAGCAACTCAAAGCATAGAGGGGATATCTTCAAATCTGAACATCATAGAGGAATGGGGGTTGGTTTATATCATTCATACTGGCAAGCAGCCTTTGGTTTATCATTACTGGCAGCTGCCAAGCCACTCCCTAGCAACCAAACAGAGTACCCTAGCAACCGTTTTGCAAGATCTATATCTCTGCATCAGAACATCGTAGAGACATGGGTGTTGGTTTATATTGTCAAGCAGCCTTTGGAGTATCATCATTGGTAGCTACCAAGCCACTCCCTAGCAACCAAACAGAGTACCCTAGCAACCGTTTTGAAACACCTATATTTCTGCATCAGAACATTATAGAGACATGGCGGTTGGCTCTTTTGACTCATGCTAGCAAACTGGACTTCCACCATGCTACACATGCTAGCAGTGAATAGCTACATGCTAATAGTGATTAGCTTAAGGTTTAAACATGACACAAACTAGTAAAAATGTGTTAGAATAATGCTAGTGGCCTGTTAATTGTGTTAGCATGATGCTAGTAGCATGCTAATCATGTTAGCATCATGTTAGCAAACATGCTAATCATGTTAGCATCTTGTTAAATACATGCTAACAACATGGTAATCATGCTAGCATCATGCTAGCATTATGCTAATGATGTTAGCATGTTGCTAACATTATGCTAACATGATTAGCATCTTGTTAAAATCATGCTAACAACATGGTAATCATGCTAGCATCATGCTAGCATTATGCTAATCATGTTAGCATGTTTGCTAGCATTATGCTAACATGATTACTATCTTGTTTAAAACATGCTAGCAGCATGCTAAGGGTGTTAGCATCATGCTAGCAACATGCTAATCATGTTAGCATGTTGCTAACATAATGCTAACATGATTAGCATTTGGTTAAAATAATGCTACCAACATGGTAATCATGCTAGCATCATGCTAGCATTATGCTAATCATGTTAGCATGTTGCTAGCATTATGCTAACATGACTAGCATTTTGTTTAAAACATGCTAGCAGAATGCTTAGGGTGTTAGCATCATGCTAGCAACATGCTAATCATGTTAGCATCTTGTTAAAAACATGCTAGCAAAATGGTAATCATGCTAGCATCATGTTACCATTATGCTAATCATGTTAGCATGTTGCTAGCATTATGCTAACATGATTAGCATCTTGTTAAAATCATGGTAGCAACATGGTAATCATGCTAGCATCATGCTAGCATTATGCTAATCATGTTAGCATGTTTTGCTAGCATTATGCTAACATGATTAGAATCTTGCTAAAAACATGCTGGCATCATGCTATGGGTGTTAGCATCATGTTAGCAACATGCTAATCTGTTAGCATCTTGCTAAAAACATCCTAGCAGGACGGTAATTATGTTAGCATCATGCTAATCAAGAGTGCTGAGTTTTGCCACTGCAAGCACCATTCACATTTTCTTCAGGAAATGTACATTCTAGTATTGTAATTACTATTCACCTGAACAAAACTTTGGCGCGTAACTCGTCCCGCACCGTTTGTCGTAGACCCACGAATGAGGTGTCAAATCGACCGGCTTATTGAGGATAGGTGTGCTATGACTTTTCTAAGCGATCGGGTGTACGATGTTCGCACAGCGTACGAAAAAACGGCTGAAAAAACTCCCATAGACAACATGGGGGCCAAATCTGTGAGATCATATCTTTGGTTTAGAAGGTCGTAGAGACTTGGGGCTGGGCTCTTTTGATTCGGCCAGCCAATAAGTAGTGACACAGCATCTTCATAGCCACGCCCTAGCAACCAATTACAGCACCCTAGCAACCGAGTCAGGTGTTTTGCCACTGCAAGCACCATTCACATTTTCTTCAGGAAATGTACATTCTAGTATTGTAATTACTATTCACCTGAACAAAACTTTGGCGCGTAACTCGTCCCGCACCGTTTGTCGTAGACCCACGAATGAGGTGTCAAATCGACCGGCTTATTGAGGATAGGTGTGCTATGACTTTTCTAAACGATCGGGTGTACGATGTTCGCACAGCGTACGAAAAAACGGCTGAAAAAACTCCCATAGACTTAACATGGGGGCCAAATCTGTGAGATCATATCTTTGGTTTAGAAGGTCGTAGAGACTTGGGGCTGGGCTCTTTTGATTCGGCCAGCCAATAAGTAGTGACACAGCAACTTCATAGCCACGCCCTAGCAACCAATTACAGCACCCTAGCAACCGAGTCAGGTGTTTTGCCACTGCAAGCACCATTCACATTTTCTTCAGGAAATGTACATTCTAGTATTGTAATTACTATTCACCTAGACAAAACTTTGGCGTGTAACTCGTCCCGTGCCATTTGTCGTAGACCCACGAATGAGGTGTCAAATCGACCGGCTTAGTGAGGAGAGGTGTGCTATGACTTTTCTAAGCGATCGCTTGTACGATGTTCGCACAGCGTACGAAAAAACGGCTGAAAAAACTCCCATAGACTTAACATGGGGGCCAAATCTGTGAGATCATATCTTTGGATCAAAAGGTCATAGAGACTTGGGGCTGGGCTCTTTTGATTCGGCCAGCCAATAAGTAGTGACACAGCAACTTCATAGCCACGCCCTAGCAACCAATTACAGCACCCTAGCAACCTAGTCCGGTGTTTTGCCACTGCAAGCACCATTCACATTTTCTTTAGGAAATGTACATTCTAGTTAATGGTGCTTGCCAAAGGCAAAGCTCCATTCTTATTCTCCTGCATACTTATTATTATTATTATTATTATTATTATTATTCCACACAAAATTTTGGCGCGCTACTCCTCCCGCAGCTTTTGTCCTAGACCCATGAATGAGGTGTCAAATCGACCGGCTTATTGAGGAGAGGTGTGCTATGACTTTTATAAGCGATCGGGTGTACGATGTTCGTCCGACGGGCGAAAAATCGGGCGAAAAATCCCATAGACTTAACATTGGGACGAACTTTGACAAGTCATAACTCTGGATCACAATGTCATAGAGACAAGGGGGTGGGCTCATTTTACTCAGGCAACCAATCAGTCTATCAAGATAATTTTAAAGCTATCAAGCCACGCCCTAGCAACCATAGAGAGTACCTTAGCAACAAGTTCCATAGACTTCCATTGAAAAAGATCAAAGGAATATCTTTGGATAGGAGTGTCATAGAAACATGAGGGTGGGCTCATTTGACTCGGGGCAGCAAACGGCCAATCACGAATCACCTTCAAGATATCATAGCCACGCCCTAGCAACTATTTAGAGCACCCTAGCAACTCAAAGCATAGAGGGGATATCTTCAAATCTGAACATCATAGAGGAATGGGGGTTGGTTTATATCATTCATACTGGCAAGCAGCCTTTGGTTTATCATTACTGGCAGCTGCCAAGCCACTCCCTAGCAACCAAACAGAGTACCCTAGCAACCGTTTTGCAAGATCTATATCTCTGCATCAGAACATCGTAGAGACATGGGTGTTGGTTTATATTGTCAAGCAGCCTTTTGAGTATCATCATTGGTAGCTACCAAGCCACTCCCTAGCAACCAAACAGAGTACCCTAGCAACCGTTTTGAAACACCTATATTTCTGCATCAGAACATTATAGAGACATGGCGGTTGGCTCTTTTGACTCATGCTAGCAAACTGGACTTCCACCATGCTACACATGCTAGCAGTGAATAGCTACATGCTAATAGTGATTAGCTTAAGGTTTAAACATGACACAAACTAGTAAAAATGTGTTAGAATAATGCTAGTGGCATGTTAATTGTGTTAGCATGATGCTAGTAGCATGCTAATCATGTTAGCATCATGTTAGCAAACATGCTAATCATGTTAGCATCTTGTTAAATACATGCTAACAACATGGTAATCATGCTAGCATCATGCTAGCATTATGCTAATGATGTTAGCATGTTGCTAACATTATGCTAACATGATTAGCATCTTGTTAAAATCATGCTAAAAACATGGTAATCATGCTAGCATCATGCTAGCATTATGCTAATCATGTTAGCATGTTTGCTAGCATTATGCTAACATGATTAGCATCTTGTTTAAAACATGCTAGCAGCATGCTAAGGGTGTTAGCATCATGCTAGCAACATGCTAATCATGTTAGCATGTTGCTAACATAATGCTAACATTATTAGCATTTGGTTAAAATAATGCTAGCAACATGGTAATCATGCTAGCATCATGCTAGCATTATGCTAATCATGTTAGCATGTTGCTAGCATTATGCTAACATGACTAGCATTTTGTTTAAAAAATGCTAGCAGCATGCTTAGGGTGTTAGCATCATGCTAGCAACATGCTAATCATGTTAGCATCTTGTTAAAAACATGCTAGCAAAATGGTAATCATGCTAGCATCATGTTACCATTATGCTAATCATGTTAGCATATTATGCTAACATGATTAGCATCTTGTTAAAAACATGCTAACAACATGGTAATCATGCTAGCATCATGCTAGCATTATGCTAATCATGTTAGCATGTTGCTAACATTATGCTAACATGATTAGCATCTTTCTAAAAACATGCTAGCAGCATGCTAAGGGTGTTAGCATAATGCTAGCAACATGCCAATCATGTTAGCATTTTGCTAGCATTATGTTAACATGATTCGCATCTTTCTAAAAACATGTTAGCAGGATGCTAAGGGTGTTAGCATAATGCTAGCAACATGCTAATCATGTTAGCATCTTGCTAAAAACATCCTAGCAGGACGGTAATTATGTTAGCATAATGCTAATCAAGAGTGCCGAGTTTTGCCACTGCAAGCACCATTCACATTTTCTTCAGGAAATGTACATTCTAGTATTGTAATTACTATTCACCTAGACAAAACTTTGGCGCGTAACTCGTCCCGCACCATTTGTCGTAGACCCACGAATGAGGTGTCAAATCGACCGGCTTATTGAGGAGAGGTGTGCTATGACTTTTCTAAGCGATCGGGTATACGATGTTTGCACAGCGGACGAAAAATCGTCTGAAAAATGTCCCATAGACTTAACATGGGGGCCAAATCTGTGAGATCATATCTTTGGTTTAGAAGGTCATAGAGACTTGGGGCTGGGCTCTTTTGATTCAGCCTGCCAATAAGTATTGACACAGCAACTTCATAGCCACGCCCTAGCAACCAATTACAGCACCCTAGCAACCGGTGCCGAATTTTGCCACTGCAAGCACCATTCACATTTTCTTCAGGAAATGTACATTCTAGTATTGTAATTACTATTCACCTGAACAAAACTTTGGCGCGTAACTCGTCCCGCACCGTTTGTCCTAGACCCACAAATGAGGTGTCAAATCGACCGGCTTATTGAGGAGAGGTGTGCTATGACTTTTCTAAGCGATCGGGTGTACGATGTTCGCACAGCGTACGAAAAAAATGGCTGAAAAAACTCCCATAGACTTAACATGGGGTCCAAATCTGTGAGATCATATCTTTGGATCAGAAGTTCGTAGAGACTTGGGGCTGGGCTCTTTTGATTCGGCCAGCCAATAAGTAGTGACACAGCAACTTCATAGCCACGCCCTAGCAACCAATTACAGCACCCTAGCAACCGAGTCCGGTGTTTTGCCACTGCAAGCACCATTCACATTTTCTTTAGGAAATGTACATTCTAGTATTGTAATTACTATTCACCTGAACAAAACTTTGGCGCGTAACTCGTCCCGCACAGTTTGTCGTAGACCCACGAATGAGCTGTCAAATCGACCGGCTTATTGAGGAGAGGTGTGCTATGACTTTTCTAAGCGATCAGGTGTACGATGTTCGCACAGTGTACGAAAAAAACGTCTGAAAAAACTCCCATAGACTTAACATTGGGTCAAAATCTGTGAGATCATATCTTTGGATCAGAAGGTCATAGAGACTTGGGGCTGGGCTCTTTTGATTCGGCCAGCCAATAATTAGTGACACAGCAACTTCATAGCCACACCCTAGAAACCAATTACAGCACCGTAGCAACCGGTGCCGAATTTTGCCACTGCAAGCACCATTCACATTTTCTTCAGGAAATGTACATTCTAGTATTGTAATTACTATTCACCTGAACAAAACTTTGGCGCGTAACTCGTCCCGCACCGTTTGTTGTATACCCACGAATGAGGTGTCAAATCGACCGGCTTATTGAGGAGAGGTGTGCTATGACTTTTCTAAGCGATCAGGTGTACGATGTTCGCACAGTGTACGAAAAAATTGGCTGAAAAAACTCCCATAGACTTAACATTGAGTCAAAATCTATGAGATCATATCTTTGGATCAGAAGGTCATAGAGACTTGGGGCTGGGCTCTTTTGATTCGGCCAGCCAATAAGTAGTGACACAGCAACTTCATAGCCACGCCCTAGCAACCAATTACAGCACCCTAGCAACCGGTGCCGAATTTTTCCACTGCAAGCACCATTCACATTTTCTTCAGGAAATGTACATTCTAGTATTGTAATTACTATTCACCTGAACAAAACTTTGGCGCGTAACTCGTCCCGCACCGTTTGTCGTAGACCCACGAATGAGGTGTCAAATCGACCGGCTTATTGAGGAGAGGTGTGCTATGACTTTTCTAAGCGATCGGGTGTACGATGTTCGCACAGCGTACGAAAAAACGGCTGAAAAAACTCCCATAGACTTAACATGGGGGCCAAATCTGTGAGATCATATCTTTGGTTTAGAAGGTCATAGAGACTTGGGGCTGGGCTCTTTTGACTCGGCCTATCAAGCTGCCAATAAGTAGTGACTTCATGGCCACACCCTAGCAACCAATTACAGCACCCTAGCAACCGGGTGCCGAATTTTGCCACTGCAAGCACCATTCACATTTTCTTCAGGAAATGTACATTCTAGTATTGTAATTACTATTCACCTGAACAAAACTTTGGCGCGTAACTCGTCCCGCACCGTTTGTCCTAGACCCACAAATGAGGTGTCAAATCGACCGGCTTATTGAGGAGAGGTGTGCTATGACTTTTCTAAGCGATCGGGTGTACGATGTTCGCACAGCGTACGAAAAAAATGGCTGAAAAAACTCCCATAGCCTTAACATGGGGTCCAAATCTGTGAGATCATATCTTTGGATCAGAAGTTCGTAGAGACTTGGGGCTGGGCTCTTTTGATTCGGCCAGCCAATAAGTAGTGACACAGCAACTTCATAGCCATGCCCTAGCAACCAATTACAGCACCCTAGCAACCGAGTCCGGTGTTTTGCCACTGCAAGCACCATTCACATTTTCTTTAGGAAATGTACATTCTAGTATTGTAATTACTATTCACCTGAACAAAACTTTGGCGCATAACTCGTCCCGCACCGTTTGTCGTAGACCCATGAATGAGGTGTCAAATCGACCGGCTTATTGAGGAGAGGTGTGCTATGACTTTTCTAAGTGATCGGGTGTACGATGTTCGCAGAGCGTACGAAAAAACGGCTGAAAAAACTCCCATAGACTTAACATGGGGGCCAAATCTGTGAGATCATATCTTTAGTTTAGAAGTTCGTAGAGACTTGGGGCTGGGCTCTTTTGATTCGGCCAGCCAATAAGTAGTGACACAGCAACTTCATAGCCACGTCCTAGCAACCAATTACAGCACCCTAGCAACCGGTGCCGAATTTTGCCACTGCAAGCACCATTCACATTTTCTTCAGGAAATGTACATTCTAGTTAATGGTGCTTGCCAAAGGCAAAGCTCCATTCTTATTCTCCTGCATACTTATTATTATTATTATTATTATTATTATTATTCCACACAAAATTTTGGCGCGCTACTCCTCCCGCAGCTTTTGTCCTAGACCCATGAATGAGGTGTCAAATCGACCGGCTTATTGAGGAGAGGTGTGCTATGACTTTTATAAGCGATCGGGTGTACGATGTTCGTCCGACGGGCGAAAAATCGGGCGAAAAATCCCATAGACTTAACATTGGGACGAACTTTGACAAGTCATAACTCTGGATCACAATGTCATAGAGACAAGGGGGTGGGCTCATTTTACTCAGGCAACCAATCAGTCTATCAAGATAATTTTAAAGCTATCAAGCCACGCCCTAGCAACCATAGAGAGTACCTTAGCAACAAGTTCCATAGACTTCCATTGAAAAAGATCAAAGGAATATCTTTGGATAGGAGTGTCATAGAAACATGAGGGTGGGCTCATTTGACTCGGGGCAGCAAACGGCCAATCACGAATCACCTTCAAGATATCATAGCCACGCCCTAGCAACTATTTAGAGCACCCTAGCAACTCAAAGCATAGAGGGGATATCTTCAAATCTGAACATCATAGAGGAATGGGGGTTGGTTTATATTATTCATACTGGCAAGCAGCCTTTGGTTTATCATTACTGGCAGCTGCCAAGCCACTCCCTAGCAACCAAACAGAGTACCCTAGCAACCGTTTTGCAAGATCTATATCTCTGCATCAGAACATCGTAGAGACATGGGTGTTGGTTTATATTGTCAAGCAGCCTTTGGAGTATCATCATTGGTAGCTACCAAGCCACTCCCTAGCAACCAAACAGAGTACCCTAGCAACCGTTTTGAAACACCTATATTTCTGCATCAGAACATTATAGAGACATGGCGGTTGGCTCTTTTGACTCATGCTAGCAAACTGGACTTCCACCATGCTACACATGCTAGCAGTGAATAGCTACATGCTAATAGTGATTAGCTTAAGGTTTAAACATGACACAAACTAGTAAAAATGTGTTAGAATAATGCTAGTGGCCTGTTAATTGTGTTAGCATGATGCTAGTAGCATGCTAATCATGTTAGCATCATGTTAGCAAACATGCTAATCATGTTAGCATCTTGTTAAATACATGCTAACAACATGGTAATCATGCTAGCATCATGCTAGCATTATGCTAATGATGTTAGCATGTTGCTAACATTATGCTAACATGATTAGCATCTTGTTAAAATCATGCTAACAACATGGTAATCATGCTAGCATCATGCTAGCATTATGCTAATCATGTTAGCATGTTTGCTAGCATTATGCTAACATGATTAGCATCTTGTTTAAAACATGCTAGCAGCATGCTAAGGGTGTTAGCATCATGCTAGCAACATGCTAATCATGTTAGCATGTTGCTAACATAATGCTAACATGATTAGCATTTGGTTAAAATAATGCTAGCTACATGGTAATCATGCTAGCATCATGCTAGCATTATGCTAATCATGTTAGCATGTTGCTAGCATTATGCTAACATGACTAGCATTTTGTTTAAAACATGCTAGCAGAATGCTTAGGGTGTTAGCATCATGCTAGCAACATGCTAATCATGTTAGCATCTTGTTAAAAACATGCTAGCAAAATGGTAATCATGCTAGCATCATGTTACCATTATGCTAATCATGTTAGCATGTTGCTAGCATTATGCTAACATGATTAGCATCTTGTTAAAATCATGGTAGCAACATGGTAATCATGCTAGCATCATGCTAGCATTATGCTAATCATGTTAGCTTGTTTTGCTAGCATTATGCTAACATGATTAGAATCTTGCTAAAAACATGCTGGCATCATGCTATGGGTGTTAGCATCATGCTAGCAACATGCTAATCTGTTAGCATCTTGCTAAAAACATCCTAGCAGGACGGTAATTATGTTAGCATCATGCTAATCAAGAGTGCTGAGTTTTGCCACTGCAAGCACCATTCACATTTTCTTCAGGAAATGTACATTCTAGTATTGTAATTACTATTCACCTGAACAAAACTTTGGCGCCTAACTCGTCCCGCACCGTTTGTCGTAGACCCACGAATGAGGTGTCAAATCGACCGGCTTATTGAGGAGAGGTGTGCTATGACTTTTCTAAGCGATCGGGTGTACGATGTTCGCACAGCGTACGAAAAAACGGCTGAAAAAACTCCCATAGACTTAACATGGGGGCCAAATCTGTAAGATCATATCTTTGGTTTAGAAGGTCATAGAGACTTGGGGCTGGGCTCTTTTGATTCGGCCAGCCAATAAGTAGTGACGCAGCAACTTCATAGCCACGCCCTAGCAACCAATTACAGCACCCTAGCAACCGGGGCCGAATTTTGCCACTACAAGCACCATTCACATTTTCTTCAGGAAATGTACATTCTAGTATTGTAATTACTATTCACCTGAACAAAACTTTGGCGCGTAACTCGTCCTGCACCGTTTGTCGTAGACCCACATATGAGGTGTCAAATCGACCGGCTTATTGAGGAGAGGTGTGCTATGACTTTTATAAGCGATCGGGTGTACGATGTTCGCACAGCGTACGAAAAAACGGCTGAAAAACTCCCATAGACTTAACATTGGGTCAAAATCTGTGAGATCATATCTTTGGATCAGAAGGTCATAGGGACTCTTTTGATTCGGCCAGCCAATAAGTAGTGACACAGCAACTTCATAGCGACGCCCTAGCAACCAATTACATCACCCTAGCAACTGGGGCCGAATTTTACCACTGCAAGCACCATTCACATTTTCTTCAGGAAATGTACATTCTAGTATTGTAATTACTATTCACCTGAACAAAACTTTGGCGCGTAACTCGTCCCGCACCGTTTGACGTAGACCCACAAATGAGGTGTCAAATCGACCGGCTTATTGAGGAGAGGTGTGCTATGACTTTTCTAAGTGATCGGGTGTACGCTGTTCGCACAGCATACGAAAAATCGTCTGAAAAATGTCCCATAGACTTAACATGGGGACCAAATCTGTGAGATCATATCTTTGGATCAGAAGGTCGTAGAGACTTGGGGCTGGGCTCTTTTGATTCGGCCAGCCAATAAGTAGTGACACAGCAACTTCATAGCCACGCCCTAGCAACCAATTACAGCACCCTAGCAACCGAGTCCGGTGTTTTGCCACTGCAAGCACCATTCACATTTTCTTCAGGAAATGTACATTCTAGTTAATGGTGCTTGCCAAAGGCAAAGCTCCATTCTTATTCTCCTGCATACTTATTATTATTATTCTTCTTCTTCTGGACACTTTCGTCTGCGCGTAACTCGTCCCGCAGTTTTTGTCATAGACCCACGAATGAGGTGTCAAATCGACCGGCCTATTGAGGAGTGGTGTGCTATGACTTTTATAAGCGATCGGGTGTACGATGTTCGTCCGGCGGGCGAAAAATCGGTCGAAAAATCCCATAGACTTAACATTGCGACGAACTTTGACGAGTCATAGCTCCTAACGAGAATTTCGTAGAAACATGTGAGTTACCACGTTTGAAGAGGCTGACAGGCTCTCTCAGACCATACCTCAAAATGGGGTGTAAGTTGTACCCTTGGGGCACAAGAGCTACCCAAACTTGCCCCATAGACATACTATGGTGAAGCCGTGCCCATGAACCAGGAAGTACTGTGTTTTTCCTACTATGGGAAATTACATAGGGATTTTGTATTGAACATAACTCTGGATCACAATGACATAGAGACAAGGGGGTGGGCTCATTTCACTCAGGTGACCAATCAGTCTCCCAGGATCATTTTGAAGCTATCAAGCCACGCCCTAGCAACCATATAGAGCACCATAGCAACAAGTTCCATAGACTTCCATTGAAAAAGATCAAAGGAATATCTTTGGATAGAAGTGTCATAGAAACATGAGGGTGGGCTCATTTGACTCGGGGCAGCAAACAGCCAATCACGAATCACCTTCAAGACCTCCTAGCCACGCCCTAGCAACCATTAAGAGCACCCTAGCAACCCAAAGCAAAGAGGGATATCTTCAAATCTGAATATCATGCAAGCATGGGGGTTGGTTTAAATCATTCATACTGGCAAGCAGCCTTTGGTTTATCATTACTGGCAGCTGCCAAGCCACTCCCTAGCAACCAAACAGAGTACCCTAGCAACTGTTTTGCAAGATCTATATCTCTGCATCAGAACATCGTAAAGACATGGGTGTTGGTTTATATTGTCAAGCAGCCTTTGGAGTATCATCATTGGTAGCTGCCAAGCCACTCCCTAGCAACCAAACAGAGTACCCTAGCAACCGTTTAGCAATATCTATATCTCTGCATCAGAGCATCATAGAGACATGGCGGATGGCTCTTTTGACTAATGCTAGCAAACTGGACTTCCAACATGCTACACATGCTAGCAGTGAATAGCTACATGCTAATAGTGATTAGCTTAGGGTTTAAACATGACACAAACTAGTAAAAATGTGTTAGCATCATGCTGGTAACATGCTAATTGTGTTAGCATCATGTTAGTAGCATGCTAATCATGTTAGCATCATGCTAGCAAACATGCTAATCATGTTATCATCTTGTTAAAACCATGCTAATCATGTTAGCATGTTGCTAGCATTATGCTAACATGATTAGCATATTGTTTAAAACATGTTAGCAGCATGCTAAGGGTGTTAGCATCATGGTTGCAACATGCTAATCATGTTAGCATCTTGCTAAAAACATCCTAGCAGGACGGTAATTATGTTAGCATAGTTTTGCCACTGCAAGCACCATTCACATTTTCTTCAGGAAATGTACATTCTAGTATTGTAATTACTATTCACCTGAACAAAACTTTGGCGCGTAACTCGTCCCGCACCGTTTGTCGTAGACCCACGAATGAGGTGTCAAATCGACCGGCTTATTGAGGAGAGGTGTGCTATGACTTTTCTAAGCGATCGGGTGTACGATGTTCGCACAGCATACGAAAAATCAGCTGAAAAAACTCCCATAGACTTAACATGGGGGCCAAATCTGTGAGATCATATCTTTGGTTTAGAAGGTCATAGAGACTTGGGGCTGGGCTCGTTTGACTCGGATATCCAAAAGGTAGTGACACAGCAAGTTCATAGCCACGCCCTAGCAACCAATTACAGCACCCTAGCAACCGAGTGGCGAATTTTGCCACTGCAAGCACCATTCACATTTTCTTCAGGAAATGTACATTCTAGTATTGTAATTACTATTCACCTAGACAAAACTTTGGCGCGTAACTCGTCCCGCACCGTTTGTCGTAGACCCATGAATGAGGTGTCAAATCGACCGGCTTATTGAGGAGAGGTGTGCTATGACTTTTCTAAGCGATCGGGTGTACGATGTTTGCACAGCGGACGAAAAAACGGCTGAAAAAAACTCCCATAGACTTAACAATGGGTCAAAATCTGTGAGATCATAGCTTTGGATCAGAAGGTCATAGAGACTTGGGGCTGGGATCTTTTGATTCGGCCAGCCAATAAGTAGTGACACAGCAACTTCATAGCCACACCCTAGCAACCAATTACAGCACCCTAGCAACCGGTGCCGAATTTTGCCACTGCAAGCACCATTCACATTTTCTTCAGGAAATGTACATTCTAGTTAATGGTGCTTGCCAAAGGCAAAGCTCCATTCTTATTCTCCTGCATACTTATTATTATTCTTCTTCTTCTTCTTCTGGCCAAAATATCGGCACGTAACTAGTCCCGCAGTTTTTGTCCTAGACCCACGAATGAGGTGTCAAATCGACCGGCTCATTAAGGACAGGTGTGCTATGACTTTTATAAGCGATCGGGTGTACGATGTTCGTCCGGCGGGCGAAAAAGTAGCGAAAAAAATCCCATAGACTTAACATTGGAACGAACTTTGACAAGTCATAACTCTGGATAACAATGTCATAGAGACAAAGGGGTGGTCTCATTTTACTCAGGCAACCAATCAGTCTCTCAGGAAAACTTTGAAGATATCAAGCCACGCCCTAGCAACCATATAGAGCACCTTAGTAACAAGCTTCATAGACTTCCATTGAAAAAGATCAAATGAATATCTTTGGATAGAAGTGTCGTACAAACAAGAGGGTGGGCTCATTTGACTCGAGGCAGCAAACCGCCAATCACAAATCACCTTAAAGACATCATAGCCACGCCTTAGCAACCATTTAGAGCACCCTAGCAACCCAAAGCATAGGCAGATATCTTCAAATCTGAATATCATAGAGGCATGGGGGTTGGTTTATATCATTCATACTGGCAAGCAGCCTTTGGAGTATCATCATTGGTAGCTGCCAAGCCACTCCCTAGCAACCAAACAGAGTACCCTAGCAACCATTATTCAACATCTATATTTCTGCATCAGAACATCGTAAAGACATGGGTGTTGGTTTATATTGTCAAGCAGCCTTTGGAGTATCATCATTGGTAGCTACCAAGCCACTCCCTAGCAACCAAACAGAGTACCCTAGCAACCGTTTAGCAAGATCTATATCTCTGCATCAGAACATCGTAGAGACATGGGTGTTGGTTTATATTGTCAAGCAGCCTTTGGAGTATCATCATTGGTAGCTGCCAAGCCACTCCTTAGCAACCAAACAGAGTACCCTAGCAACCGTTTAGCAATATCTATATCTCTGCATCAGAGCATCATAGAGACATGGCGGTTGGTTTATATTGTCAAGCAGCCTTTGGAGTATCATCATTGGTAGCTGCCAGGCCACTCCCTAGCAACCAACCAGATTACCCTAGCAACCGTTTTTCAAGATCCATATCTCTGCATCAGAACATCATAAAGACATGGGGGTTGGTTTATGTTGTCAAGCAGCCTTTGGAGTATCATCATTGGCAACTGCCAAGCCACTCCCTAGCAACCAAACAGAGTACCCTAGCAACCATTTAGCGATGCCTATATCTCTGCATCAGAACATCGTAGAGACATGGGGGTTGGCTTTTTTGACTCATGCTAGCAAACTGTACTTGCAACATGCTACACATGCTAGCAGTTAATAGCTACATGCTAATAGTGATTAGCTAAGTGCTAAAGTGGGATGAGAACATGCTAAGAACTCTATAGAAACTCCATAGTAACTATCTGTGCCAACTACCAACCACCTAGTAACACCATAGCATCCACCCAGGTTACCATAGCAACCGCCCAGAACACCCTAGCAACCGCCTAGCAACACCATAGTGACCACTCCAGGTACCTTAACAACTGCCTAGCAACACCTTAGCAACCACCCAGGTTACCATAGCAACCGCCTAGCAACCACCCAGAACACCCTAGCAACCGCCTAGCAACCACCCAGAACACCCTAGCAACCGCCTAGCAACACCTTAGCAACCACCCCAAGTACCTTAGCAACTGCCTAGCAACACCCTAGCAACCACCCTGGTTACCATAGCAACCGCATAGCAACCACCCAGAACACCATAGCAACCACCCCAAGTACCTTAGCAACTGCCTAGCAACCACCCTAGCAACCACCCTGGTTACCATAGCAACCGCCTAGCAACCGCCTAGCAACCACCCAGAACATCCTAGCAACCGCCTAGCAACCACCCAGAACACCCTAGCAACCACACAGGTTACCATAGCAACCGCCTAGCAACCACCAAGAACACCCTAGCAACCGCCTATCAACACCTTAGCAACCACCCAGGTTACCATAGCAATCGCCTAGCAACCACCCAGAACACCCTAGCAACCGTTTAGCAACACCTTAGCAACCACCCCAAGTACCTTAGCAACTGCCTAGCAACACCCTAGCAACCACCCAGGTTACCATAGCAACCGCCTAGCAACCACCCAGAACACCCTAGCAACCGCCTAGCAACCGAGTGGCGATTTTGCCACTGCAAGCACCATTCACATTTTCTTCAGGAAATGTACATTCTAGTTAATGGTGCTTGCCAAAGGCAAAGCTCCATTCTTATTCTCCTGCATACTTATTATTATTATTCTGGTTCTTCTTCTTCTTCTTCTGGACAAAATTTCTGCGCGCTACTCCTCCCGCAGCTTTTGTCGTAGACCCATGAATGAGGTGTCAAATCGACCGGCTTATTGAGGAGAGGTGTGCTATGACTTTTATAAGCGATCGGGTGTACGATGTTCGTCCAGTGGGCGAAAAATCGGGCGAAAAATCCCATAGACTTAACATTGTGATGATATTTGACGAGTCATAGCTCCTAATGAGGATTTCATAGAAACATGTGGGTTACTACGTTTGAAGGGGCTGACAGGCTCTGTCAGACCATATCTCAAAATGGGGTGTAAGTTGTACCCCTGGGGCGCAAGAGCTGCCCAAAGTTGCCCCATAGACATACTATGGTGAAGCCGTGCCCATGAACCAGGAAGTACTGTGTTTTTCCTACTATGGGAAATTACATAGGGATTTTGTATTGAACATAACTCTGGATTACAATGTCATAGAGACAAGGGGTGGGCTCATTTTACTCAAACAACCAATCAGTCTCTCAGGATCATTGTGAAACTATCAAGCCACGCCCTAGCAAGCATATAGAGCACCTTAGTAACAAGCTCCATAGACTTCCATTGAAAAAGATCAAATGAATATCTTTGGATAGGAGTGTCATACAAACATGAGGGTGGGCTCATTTGACTCGAGGCAGCAAACCGCCAATCACAAATCACCTTAAAGACATCATAGCCACGCCTTAGCAACCATTTAGAGCACCCTAGCAACCCAAAGCATAGGCAGATATCTTCAAATCTGAATATCATAAAGGCATGGGGGTTGGTTTATATCATTCATACTGGCAAGCAGCCTTTGGTTTATCATTACTGGCAGCTGCCAAGCCACTCCCTAGCAACCAAACAGAGTACCCTAGCAACCGTTTTGCAAGATCTATATCTCTGCATCAGAACATCGTAAAGACATGGGTGTTGGTTTATATTGTCAAGCAGCCTTTGGAGTATCATCATTGGTAGCTGCCAAGCCACTCCCTAGCAACCAAACAGAGTACCCTAGCAACGATTTAGCAAGATCTATATCTCTGCATCAGAGCATCATAGAGACATGGCGGTTGGCTCTTTTGACTCATGCTAGCAAACTGGACTTCCAACATGCTACACATGCTAGCAGTGAATAGCTACATGCTAATAGTGATTAGCTTAGTGTTTAAACATGACACAAACTAGTAAAAATGTGTTAGCATCATGCTGGTAGCATGCTAATTGTGTTAGCATCATGGTAGTAGCATGCTAATCATGTTAGCATCATGCTAGCAAACATGCTAATCATGTTAGCATCTTGTTAAAAACATGCTAGCAACATGGTAATCATGCTAGCATCATGCTAATCATGTTAGCATGTTGCTAGCATAATGCTAACATGATTAGCATCTTGTTAAAATCATGCTAGCAACATGGTAATCATGTTAGCATCATGCTAGCATTATGCTAATCATGTTAGCATGTTGCTAGCGTTATGCTAACATGATTAGCATCTTGTTAAAATCATGCTAGCAACATGGTAATCATGCTAGCATAATGCTAGCATTATGCTAATCATGTTAGCATGTTCCTAGCATTATGCTAACATGATTAGCACCTTGTTTAAAACATGTTAGCAGCATGCTAAGGGTGTTAGCATCATGCTAACAACATGCTAATCATGTTAGCATGTTGCTAGCATTATGCTAACATGATTAGCATCTTGTTAAAAACATCCTAGCAGGATGCTACGGGTGTTAGCATCATGCTAGTAACATGCTAATCATGTAAGCATGTTGCTCGCATTATGCTAACATGATTAGCATCTTGTTGAAAACATCCTAGCAGTATGCTAATGGTGTTAGCATCATGCTAGCATCATGCTAATCAAGAGTGCCGAATTTTGCCACTGCAAGCACCATTCACATTTTCTTCAGGAAATGTACATTCTAGTATTGTAATTACTATTCACCTAGACAAAACTTTGGCACATAACTCGTCCCGCACCGTTTGTCGTAGACCCACAAATGAGGTGTCAAATCGACCGGCTTATTGAGGAGAGGTGTGCTATGACTTTTCTAAGTGATCGGGTGTACGATGTTCGCACAGCGTACGATAAAAACGGCTGAGAAACTCCCATAGACTTAACATTGGGTCAAAATCTGTGAGATTATATCTTTGGATCAGAAGGTCATAGAGACTTGGGGCTGGGCTCTTTTGATTCGGCCAGCCAATAAGTAGTGACACAGCAACTTCATAGCCACGCCCTAGCAACCAATTACAACACCCTAGCAACTGGTGCCGAATTTTGCCACTGCAAGCACCATTCACATTTTCTTCAGGAAATGTACATTCTAGTATTGTAATTACTATTCACCTGAACAAAAATTTGGCACGTAACTCGTCCCGCACCGTTTGTCGTAGACCCACGAATGAGGTGTCAAATCGACCGGCTTATTGAGGAGAGGTGTGCTATGACTTTTCTAAGCGATTGGGTGTACGATTTTCGCACAGCATACGAAAATACGGCTGAAAAAAGTCCCATAGACTTAACATGGGGGCCAAATCTGTGAGATCATATCTTTGGTTTAGAAGGTCATAGAGACTTGGGGCTGGGCTCTTTTGATTCAGCCTGCCAATAAGTATTGACACAGCATCTTCATAGCCACGCCCTAGCAACCAATTACAGAACCCTAGCAACCGGTGACGAATTTTGCCACTGCAAGCACCATTCACATTTTCTTCAGGAAATGTACATTCTAGTATTGTAATTACTGTTCACCTGAACAAAACTTTGGCGCGTAACTCGTCCTGCACCGTTTGTCATAGACCCACAAATGAGGTGTCAAATTGACCGGCTTATTGAGGAGAGGAGAGGTGTGCTATGACTTTTCTAAGCGATTGGGTGTACGATTTTCGCACAGCGTACGAAAAAATCGGCTGAAAAAACTCCCATAGACTTAACATTGGGTCAAAATCTGTGATATCATATCTTTGGATCAGAAGGTCATAGAGACTTGGGGCTGGGCTCTTTTGATTCGGCCAGCCAATAAGTAGTGACGCAGCAACTTCATAGCCACGCCCTAGCAACCAATTACAGCACCCTAGCAACCGGGGCCGAATTTTGCCACTGCAAGCACCATTCACATTTTCTTCAGGAAATGTACATTCTAGTATTGTAATTACTATTCACCTAGACAAAACTTTGGCGCGTAACTCGTCCCGCACCATTTGTCGTAGACCCACGAATGAGGTGTCAAATCGACCGGCTTATTGAGGAGAGGTGTGCTATGACTTTTCTAAGCGATCGGGTATACGATGTTTGCACAGCGGACGAAAAATCGTCTGAAAAATGTCCCATAGACTTAACATGGGGGCCAAATCTGTGAGATCATATCTTTGGTTTAGAAGGTCATAGAGACTTGGGGCTGGGCTCTTTTGATTCAGCCTGCCAATAAGTATTGACACGCCCTAGCAACCAATTACAGCACCCTAGCAACCGGTGCCGAATTTTGCCACTGCAAGCACCATTCACATTTTCTTCAGGAAATGTACATTCTAGTTAATGGTGCTTGCCAAAGGCAAAGCTCCATTCTTATTCTCCTGCATACTTATTATTATTATTCTTCTTCTTCTGGACACTTTCGTCTGCGCGTAACTCGTCCCGCAGTTTTTGTCATAGACCCACGAATGAGGTGTCAAATCGACCGGCCTATTGAGGAGTGGTGTGCTATGACTTTTATAAGCGATCGGGTGTACGATGTTCGTCCGGCGGGCGAAAAATCGGTCGAAAAATCCCATAGACTTAACATTGCGACGAACTTTGACGAGTCATAGCTCCTAACGAGAATTTCGTAGAAACATGTGAGTTACCACGTTTGAAGAGGCTGACAGGCTCTCTCAGACCATACCTCAAAATGGGGTGTAAGTTGTACCCTTGGGGCGCAAGAGCTACCCAAACTTGCCCCATAGACATACTATGGTGAAGCCGTGCCCATGAACCAGGAAGTACTGTGTTTTTCCTACTATGGGAAATTACATAGGGATTTTGTATTGAACATAACTCTGGATCACAATGACATAGAGACAAGGGGGTGGGCTCATTTCACTCAGGTGACCAATCAGTCTCCCAGGATCATTTTGAAGCTATCAAGCCACGCCCTAGCAACCATATAGAGCACCATAGCAACAAGTTCCATAGACTTCCATTGAAAAAGATCAAAGGAATATCTTTGGATAGAAGTGTCATAGAAACATGAGGGTGGGCTCATTTGACTCGGGGCAGCAAACAGCCAATCACGAATCACCTTCAAGACCTCCTAGCCACGCCCTAGCAACCATTAAGAGCACCCTAGCAACCCAAAGCAAAGAGGGATATCTTCAAATCTGAATATCATGCAAGCATGGGGGTTGGTTTAAATCATTCATACTGGCAAGCAGCCTTTGGTTTATCATTACTGGCAGCTGCCAAGCCACTCCCTAGCAACCAAACAGAGTACCCTAGCAACTGTTTTGCAAGATCTATATCTCTGCATCAGAACATCGTAAAGACATGGGTGTTGGTTTATATTGTCAAGCAGCCTTTGGAGTATCATCATTGGTAGCTGCCAAGCCACTCCCTAGCAACCAAACAGAGTACCCTAGCAACCGTTTAGCAATATCTATATCTCTGCATCAGAGCATCATAGAGACATGGCGGATGGCTCTTTTGACTAATGCTAGCAAACTGGACTTCCAACATGCTACACATGCTAGCAGTGAATAGCTACATGCTAATAGTGATTAGCTTAGGGTTTAAACATGACACAAACTAGTAAAAATGTGTTAGCATCATGCTGGTAACATGCTAATTGTGTTAGCATCATGTTAGTAGCATGCTAATCATGTTAGCATCATGCTAGCAAACATGCTAATCATGTTATCATCTTGTTAAAACCATGCTAATCATGTTAGCATGTTGCTAGCATTATGCTAACATGATTAGCATATTGTTTAAAACATGTTAGCAGCATGCTAAGGGTGTTAGCATCATGGTTGCAACATGCTAATCATGTTAGCATCTTGCTAAAAACATCCTAGCAGGACGGTAATTATGTTAGCATAGTTTTGCCACTGCAAGCACCATTCACATTTTCTTCAGGAAATGTACATTCTAGTATTGTAATTACTATTCACCTGAACAAAACTTTGGCGCGTAACTCGTCCCGCACCGTTTGTCGTAGACCCACGAATGAGGTGTCAAATCGACCGGCTTATTGAGGAGAGGTGTGCTATGACTTTTCTAAGCGATCGGGTGTACGATGTTCGCACAGCATACGAAAAATCAGCTGAAAAAACTCCCATAGACTTAACATGGGGGCCAAATCTGTGAGATCATATCTTTGGTTTAGAAGGTCATAGAGACTTGGGGCTGGGCTCGTTTGACTCGGATATCCAAAAGGTAGTGACACAGCAAGTTCATAGCCACGCCCTAGCAACCAATTACAGCACCCTAGCAACCGAGTGGCGAATTTTGCCACTGCAAGCACCATTCACATTTTCTTCAGGAAATGTACATTCTAGTATTGTAATTACTATTCACCTAGACAAAACTTTGGCGCGTAACTCGTCCCGCACCGTTTGTCGTAGACCCATGAATGAGGTGTCAAATCGACCGGCTTATTGAGGAGAGGTGTGCTATGACTTTTCTAAGCGATCGGGTGTACGATGTTTGCACAGCGGACGAAAAAAACGGCTGAAAAAAACTCCCATAGACTTAACAATGGGTCAAAATCTGTGAGATCATAGCTTTGGATCAGAAGGTCATAGAGACTTGGGGCTGGGATCTTTTGATTCGGCCAGCCAATAAGTAGTGACACAGCAACTTCATAGCCACACCCTAGCAACCAATTACAGCACCCTAGCAACCGGTGCCGAATTTTGCCACTGCAAGCACCATTCACATTTTCTTCAGGAAATGTACATTCTAGTTAATGGTGCTTGCCAAAGGCAAAGCTCCATTCTTATTCTCCTGCATACTTATTATTCTTCTTCTTCTTCTTCTTCTGGCCAAAATATCGGCACGTAACTAGTCCCGCAGTTTTTGTCCTAGACCCACGAATGAGGTGTCAAATCGACCGGCTCATTAAGGACAGGTGTGCTATGACTTTTATAAGCGATCGGGTGTACGATGTTCGTCCGGCGGGCGAAAAAGTAGCGAAAAAAATCCCATAGACTTAACATTGGAACGAACTTTGACAAGTCATAACTCTGGATAACAATGTCATAGAGACAAAGGGGTGGTCTCATTTTACTCAGGCAACCAATCAGTCTCTCAGGAAAACTTTGAAGATATCAAGCCACGCCCTAGCAACCATATAGAGCACCTTAGTAACAAGCTTCATAGACTTCCATTGAAAAAGATCAAATGAATATCTTTGGATAGAAGTGTCGTACAAACAAGAGGGTGGGCTCATTTGACTCGAGGCAGCAAACCGCCAATCACAAATCACCTTAAAGACATCATAGCCACGCCTTAGCAACCATTTAGAGCACCCTAGCAACCCAAAGCATAGGCAGATATCTTCAAATCTGAATATCATAGAGGCATGGGGGTTGGTTTATATCATTCATACTGGCAAGCAGCCTTTGGAGTATCATCATTGGTAGCTGCCAAGCCACTCCCTAGCAACCAAACAGAGTACCCTAGCAACCATTATTCAACATCTATATTTCTGCATCAGAACATCGTAAAGACATGGGTGTTGGTTTATATTGTCAAGCAGCCTTTGGAGTATCATCATTGGTAGCTACCAAGCCACTCCCTAGCAACCAAACAGAGTACCCTAGCAACCGTTTAGCAAGATCTATATCTCTGCATCAGAACATCGTAGAGACATGGGTGTTGGTTTATATTGTCAAGCAGCCTTTGGAGTATCATCATTGGTAGCTGCCAAGCCACTCCTTAGCAACCAAACAGAGTACCCTAGCAACCGTTTAGCAATATCTATATCTCTGCATCAGAGCATCATAGAGACATGGCGGTTGGTTTATATTGTCAAGCAGCCTTTGGAGTATCATCATTGGTAGCTGCCAGGCCACTCCCTAGCAACCAACCAGATTACCCTAGCAACCGTTTTTCAAGATCCATATCTCTGCATCAGAACATCATAAAGACATGGGGGTTGGTTTATGTTGTCAAGCAGCCTTTGGAGTATCATCATTGGCAACTGCCAAGCCACTCCCTAGCAACCAAACAGAGTACCCTAGCAACCATTTAGCGATGCCTATATCTCTGCATCAGAACATCGTAGAGACATGGGGGTTGGCTTTTTTGACTCATGCTAGCAAACTGTACTTGCAACATGCTACACATGCTAGCAGTTAATAGCTACATGCTAATAGTGATTAGCTAAGTGCTAAAGTGGGATGAGAACATGCTAAGAACTCTATAGAAACTCCATAGTAACTATCTGTGCCAACTACCAACCACCTAGTAACACCATAGCATCCACCCAGGTTACCATAGCAACCGCCCAGAACACCCTAGCAACCGCCTAGCAACACCATAGTGACCACTCCAGGTACCTTAACAACTGCCTAGCAACACCTTAGCAACCACCCAGGTTACCATAGCAACCGCCTAGCAACCACCCAGAACACCCTAGCAACCGCCTAGCAACCACCCAGAACACCCTAGCAACCGCCTAGCAACACCTTAGCAACCACCCCAAGTACCTTAGCAACTGCCTAGCAACACCCTAGCAACCACCCTGGTTACCATAGCAACCGCATAGCAACCACCCAGAACACCATAGCAACCACCCCAAGTACCTTAGCAACTGCCTAGCAACACCCTAGCAACCACCCTGGTTACCATAGCAACCGCCTAGCAACCGCCTAGCAACCACCCAGAACATCCTAGCAACCGCCTAGCAACCACCCAGAACACCCTAGCAACCACACAGGTTACCATAGCAACCGCCTAGCAACCACCAAGAACACCCTAGCAACCGCCTATCAACACCTTAGCAACCACCCAGGTTACCATAGCAATCGCCTAGCAACCACCCAGAACACCCTAGCAACCGTTTAGCAACACCTTAGCAACCACCCCAAGTACCTTAGCAACTGCCTAGCAACACCCTAGCAACCACCCAGGTTACCATAGCAACCGCCTAGCAACCACCCAGAACACCCTAGCAACCGCCTAGCAACCGAGTGGCGATTTTGCCACTGCAAGCACCATTCACATTTTCTTCAGGAAATGTACATTCTAGTTAATGGTGCTTGCCAAAGGCAAAGCTCCATTCTTATTCTCCTGCATACTTATTATTATTATTCTGGTTCTTCTTCTTCTTCTTCTGGACAAAATTTCTGCGCGCTACTCCTCCCGCAGCTTTTGTCGTAGACCCATGAATGAGGTGTCAAATCGACCGGCTTATTGAGGAGAGGTGTGCTATGACTTTTATAAGCGATCGGGTGTACGATGTTCGTCCAGTGGGCGAAAAATCGGGCGAAAAATCCCATAGACTTAACATTGTGATGATATTTGACGAGTCATAGCTCCTAATGAGGATTTCATAGAAACATGTGGGTTACTACGTTTGAAGGGGCTGACAGGCTCTGTCAGACCATATCTCAAAATGGGGTGTAAGTTGTACCCCTGGGGCGCAAGAGCTGCCCAAAGTTGCCCCATAGACATACTATGGTGAAGCCGTGCCCATGAACCAGGAAGTACTGTGTTTTTCCTACTATGGGAAATTACATAGGGATTTTGTATTGAACATAACTCTGGATTACAATGTCATAAGGCCGGAACACACCAAGCCGACGGCGACGAACTAGTGGCGACGAAAGCAGACTGCGGGGTCGGCTGGCGTCGGCTGGCGTCGGCAGCGTCTGGGTCCAAAGTTGCCCTGACACACCAAGCCGACGTTCGACAGCCGACGGCCAAATAGCACGTCCGTTCTGCGCCTGCGTGAGATGAAATGCCTTTCCATGCCAGCAGGTGGCAGTAGTTTGTGTTCGTTGCTATGGTTCGTTGCTAGGGAGACCGGAAGAGCTACAGGGATACAAAACATAAACAAAGGTGCATGAAAAACCAGTTCTCGCTCATCACATACGGATTCGTGTTATTTCAAAAATGTCCGACACGTTGCAAATGGCACTGGCTTTGTCAGCCCTTGGTCTTTTGCTTGTGGAAGAGGAAAAGAAGAAGCGGATGAGAAAAATACGGAGAAAGCGCACTAAATGGGTGAAACCATGGATACTCCAGAGACAGGCCCAAGGTGCTTTCCCGAACCTGTGTCGAGAGCTCGAGTTACAGGAAACTTGTGGTTTTAAAAATTTCGCTCGGCTTTTTCCCACTCAATTTCACATGTTAAAAGAACTTATTAGTCCAATCATACAGAGAACAAACACGAACTACCGGGATTGTATCTCCGTGGGGGAACGTCTGATGATTACACTACGGTTCTTGGCAACAGGTAAGGTTATTCGTTGTTTGAACATTTCATTAAAACACCTTTTCAGTTGTGTTTATTTTGGTGTATTATGAAGCATTATAAAAGTGAAAAGAATTTTATTATTTTGTATCCAGTTGTAGCCTACTTTAAAAAGACACAATGTATAAAACATTATTATGGTTGTTTGTAGCACAATGTCTTTAATAACTGATAAAAAAAATATTTGCTTTAATGTAGTGTAGTACAAATGCATTAAAAGTGTTAGATTTGACTCTGTAAAAGGTGTGGAAAATTAATAGTGGAGTTATGTGTTTGTAATCTTTGCAGGAGAAAGCTTCAAGAGCCTTTCTTACCAATTCCGGGTGGGAATGTCCACAATTCAGCAATTTGTTCCTGAAACCTGTGCAGCAATCTACCAAGTCTTAAAAGAGAAATACCTAAAGGTATACATGTATCTGTTTAATGTTTTTTGTTTTAGCCCAAAAATGAGCAATTTTTTTGATCTCTCAGATATTGTTTTAGGAGGCCTCTGATGTAGAAATTAAAGATTTTTCAGTTTTTTTACATTTTAATAAGGGTAATTTTAGGGTCTTATATTGTAGTAGATAAACTGAAAGAATAGACAGGATGGTAGACCATGTGTCGAGGGCAGAGATCTAAGTATTATCCATCAAATTATAATTTCAATGCAAATAAAATTCCACTACTACATTCAAACAATACAGTCTGGCTGGCCTATTATGCTCTCTACTTATCATACTAAAAGAACACATTCATCCCCCCAGAGCACTTACAGGTTCATATTCAAGACCATTCATACCTGTCCCTGAACAATGCAACAGGCATCTCCCCCAAAATCCAAAACATACACAGCCTAATGCTGACCTATAAACACTTCTTCAACCCAATAGCATTGTGAGGACGAACAATAGAACCCATTAACTATGTAAATGTGATCTTGAGAGAAAAAAACATTTGCAGGCATTTTTTTTTAAATTTTTGAAAGTGATGTTGTAATTCTGCAGAAGTGGGCTTTGCAGGGTTAATTCAAGAATGTCAAAATCACTGAGTTATTAATGGTCTGACGAGTTAAACTAATTTCTTTTAATTATATTGTTTTTTAGTGCCCAGACACAGTGGAAGAGTGGCAGCAAGTAGCCGTTGGATTCCAGAATCAGTGGCATTTCCCAAATTGCCTGGGTGCTCTGGATGGAAAGCACATTAACATTCGTCCCCCTCCAGGATCTGGATCTAAATTCTTCAACTACAAGCATACATTCTCAATAGTGCTTATGGCACTGGTAGACAGCAACTACAGATTTCTGTATGTTGATGTGGGCTGCAACGGGCGCATTTCAGATGGTGGAGTGTTTGGGGGATGCTCATTGCAGGATGCCTTGGAGAAAAGAACATCCAACATTCCTGCACCTGCACCACTTCCTGAATCAGACCAGCTGGCCCCTTACTGCATTGTGGCTGATGAGGCATTCCCCTTAAAGGAATACCTCATGAAGCCATACCCGAACCGCAAGCTGTCTGTAGAGCAACGCATATTCAATTACAGACTTTCGCGAGCTCGAAGGGTGGTTGAAAATGCATTTGGCATCCTGGCAAATCGTTTTCGCGTCCTACTAACCACCATTAATATTCAAAGCACTGCCAAAGTGGAGGACATTGTTTTGTCTTGCTGTGCTCTGCACAACTTTCTGCGCAAAGAGTGCTGTGAAGTGTACATGGCAGGAATCGACCAGGAAGAACAAGATCATGACACTGTCCCTGGAAGATGGAGAGAAGACCCTGGCCTACAGCAGGCCTCTCTGCCACGCACAACCAACAGTACAACACACGCCAAACAGCTCAGGGATAAACTGTGCCAGTACTTTAATTCGGACACCGGTGCAGTGCCCTTTCAGTGGGGCAAAATATAAGCATGTAGCAAACTTGTTTCTTTCCCCCTTGACCTTGGTTTATGTTTTATAACAATGGTGTGAATTTGCAAAATAAAGTTTATATTTTTACATCATTGTGTTTTGTGATTTTTTTTTTACATAAAGAACAGTGAAGTACCTTTTACACAAAGTCAGTGTTTTATTTTCAAATGTGCAAAAATAGCATTAAGGTAATTTACAGAAAAATATCAACAGTTGGTATTTAAAATAAATAAAATGTACAGAAATATAAACTTTGCATAAGTACTCTAATATAACGTACAACTAAGCGTGACATATTTACTAAATGCTACAATATCTGTTTACAATTTTGCTACATAAAAAATTACAAGTGTGTATACTGATTGGAAGATGCATCCAGTGCATGGTTGTGGCCCACTGAATATTTGAAAATGCAATTATCAACCTCATGCTGGAAATGTGGCAGTAGATGTGGTGGCAAATTCCGCATTCTGTGTTCAAGATTTTTGCAGTAAGCTGAGATGGCATCATTGGTGTTTTCCTGTGATGCCAACTTTTCCAGAGTTTTGCCGATGGTGCGCATCAAGTTTGTGGATTCCTCGCTGGAGGATTCGTCTTGCATCTTCCTGCGCTTCCCTGGAGGCTTTGGTTTTATGTTGGAGCTTTGCAAATGGTCCTTTCTCATGGCTGTGGACTCAGTTCCACAGATGGTGGATTCAGCCAAGGGTGTACTTGACCGTAGGTCAGCATCACTGAAGCTGGGGTCTTCATGGGTGCCAGTCCAGGTGTCACTGTTGGTACCATCTGAGGGTGAACAGGAATCACTATCAGCCGCAGGTTCCTTAAAAAACATAAGATACAAATGTGACAAGTTAATGTAATGGCTTGACTTAATATGCGGAGTTACTTGTGAATAGACTCTTTTAAAGAAGCACTTGCCATCTTACAAAAAGCAAAATGTTTATTTTATTCTGAAATTAAACAATAAATAAATAAATAAATATAAATATATTTGTTTATTTACCATGATCATTAGATTTGAAGTGCTCTCCTTCCTTTTTGTGTGAGGCTCTAGAAACTGCAGGCGGTTCAGGATCCATTGCTGCCTGCCAGTCTTCTGAGCTCCAGAACTTCCTGAGGGTCCTTGTTTCTTATAACGCATGTATTGGGTTCGCAATGAATCCCACCGCTTCTTGAGCTCTTTTTCTGAGGGACAAAGTAAAATTTTGTAAGCATTAAGTGTTATGGCTGCTTATTTTGTCACTTTAATGAGTATTTGTTATGCCAACAAATGTTACTTTTTGCTGTATTGTTAATTATATTATTAACAATTTGATTAACTTTAATATTATTATGAAATATGAGATGCTAGCACAGCACATATTAATTACTGTCTGTTTCCATAAACAAACTTAGTTTGGTACACACAAAACACTAAAATGGTTATATTAGTTTTACTATGGACTATTGAACAATTACAAACAAGCTTTCTCAATTGCCAAAAAGGAAATCTTACCTGATATGACGAGTTTATTTTCGATCTCACGCCACAGTTCAGCTTTCAGCACACGGTTGACATAACATTTTTCCGTAATGTCATACAAACCCGGCCTTTCCTGGATCATGTTGATCAATTCGTCTTCACTTGCCTCGTTCCAGATAGCCATGTCTTTCACGTACCTAAGGTAAACAATGTGTGTTCCCTCTTGACTTCGTCGTTTACTTGCTTCGTCACTTCCGTTTTTCTTTTCTCATGCACTGGTTCGCTAGCTGAACAGCCAATCAGAATGATCATATGGCCCGACGGCCCGACGAGGTCCAACGCCGATTCAACATTTCGAATCGGCCGAAACAAAGCCGACGAGGACCAACTTCAGCCGACGGTGCAGAACACACCGAGGAAACTTAGTCGGCCGACGAAGAAAAACTGCCCGACGGCCGACCGTCGGCTTGGTGTGTTCCGGCCTATAGAGACAAGGGGGTGGGCTCATTTTACTCAAACAACCAATCAGTCTCTCAGGATCATTGTGAAACTATCAAGCCACGCCCTAGCAAGCATATAGAGCACCTTAGTAACAAGCTCCATAGACTTCCATTGAAAAAGATCAAATGAATATCTTTGGATAGGAGTGTCATACAAACATGAGGGTGGGCTCATTTGACTCGAGGCAGCAAACCGCCAATCACAAATCACCTTAAAGACATCATAGCCACGCCTTAGCAACCATTTAGAGCACCCTAGCAACCCAAAGCATAGGCAGATATCTTCAAATCTGAATATCATAAAGGCATGGGGGTTGGTTTATATCATTCATACTGGCAAGCAGCCTTTGGTTTATCATTACTGGCAGCTGCCAAGCCACTCCCTAGCAACCAAACAGAGTACCCTAGCAACCGTTTTGCAAGATCTATATCTCTGCATCAGAACATCGTAAAGACATGGGTGTTGGTTTATATTGTCAAGCAGCCTTTGGAGTATCATCATTGGTAGCTGCCAAGCCACTCCCTAGCAACCAAACAGAGTACCCTAGCAACGATTTAGCAAGATCTATATCTCTGCATCAGAGCATCATAGAGACATGGCGGTTGGCTCTTTTGACTCATGCTAGCAAACTGGACTTCCAACATGCTACACATGCTAGCAGTGAATAGCTACATGCTAATAGTGATTAGCTTAGTGTTTAAACATGACACAAACTAGTAAAAATGTGTTAGCATCATGCTGGTAGCATGCTAATTGTGTTAGCATCATGGTAGTAGCATGCTAATCATGTTAGCATCATGCTAGCAAACATGCTAATCATGTTAGCATCTTGTTAAAAACATGCTAGCAACATGGTAATCATGCTAGCATCATGCTAATCATGTTAGCATGTTGCTAGCATAATGCTAACATGATTAGCATCTTGTTAAAATCATGCTAGCAACATGGTAATCATGTTAGCATCATGCTAAGCATTATGCTAATCATGTTAGCATGTTGCTAGCGTTATGCTAACATGATTAGCATCTTGTTAAAATCATGCTAGCAACATGGTAATCATGCTAGCATAATGCTAGCATTATGCTAATCATGTTAGCATGTTCCTAGCATTATGCTAACATGATTAGCACCTTGTTTAAAACATGTTAGCAGCATGCTAAGGGTGTTAGCATCATGCTAACAACATGCTAATCATGTTAGCATGTTGCTAGCATTATGCTAACATGATTAGCATCTTGTTAAAAACATCCTAGCAGGATGCTACGGGTGTTAGCATCATGCTAGTAACATGCTAATCATGTAAGCATGTTGCTCGCATTATGCTAACATGATTAGCATCTTGCTGAAAACATCCTAGCAGTATGCTAATGGTGTTAGCATCATGCTAGCATCATGCTAATCAAGAGTGCCGAATTTTGCCACTGCAAGCACCATTCACATTTTCTTCAGGAAATGTACATTCTAGTATTGTAATTACTATTCACCTAGACAAAACTTTGGCACATAACTCGTCCCGCACCGTTTGTCGTAGACCCACAAATGAGGTGTCAAATCGACCGGCTTATTGAGGAGAGGTGTGCTATGACTTTTCTAAGTGATCGGGTGTACGATGTTCGCACAGCGTACGATAAAAACGGCTGAGAAACTCCCATAGACTTAACATTGGGTCAAAATCTGTGAGATTATATCTTTGGATCAGAAGGTCATAGAGACTTGGGGCTGGGCTCTTTTGATTCGGCCAGCCAATAAGTAGTGACACAGCAACTTCATAGCCACGCCCTAGCAACCAATTACAACACCCTAGCAACTGGTGCCGAATTTTGCCACTGCAAGCACCATTCACATTTTCTTCAGGAAATGTACATTCTAGTTAATGGTGCTTGCCAAAGGCAAAGCTCCATTCTTATTCTTCTGCATACTTATTATTCTTCTTCTTCTTCTTCTGGACACAATTTCTGCGCGCTACTCCTCCCGCAGTTTTTGTCATAGACCCATGAATGAGGTGTCAAATCGACCGGCTCATTGAGGACAGGTGTGCTATGACTTTTATAAGCGATCGGGTGTACGATGTTCGTCCGGCGGGCGAAAAAGTAGCGAAAAAAATCCCATAGACTTTGCATTGGGACAAACTTTGATGAGTAATAGCTCCTAACGAGAATTTCATAGAAACATGTGGGTTACCACGTTTGAAGAGCCTGATAGGCTCTCTCAGACCATACCTCAAAATGGGGTGTAAGTTGTACCCCTGGGGCACAAGAGCTGCCCAAAGTTGCCCCATAGACATACTATGGTGAAGCCGTGCCCATGAACCAGGAAGTACTGTGTTTTTCCTACTATGGGAAATTACATAGGGATTTTGTATTGAACATAACTCTGGATCACAATGTCATAGAGACAAGGGGGTGGGCCCATTTTACTCAGGCAACCAATCAGTCTCTCAGGATCATTGTGAAGCTATCAAGCCACGCCCTAGCAACCATATAGAGCACCATAGCAACAAGTTCCATTGACTTCCATTGAAAAAGATCAAATGAATATCTTTGGATAGAAGTGTCGTACAAACAAGAGGGTGGGCTCATTTGACTGGAGGCAGCAAACCGCCAATCACAAATCACCTTAAAGACATCATAGCCACGCCTTAGCAACCATTTAAAGCACCCCAGCAACCCAAAGCATAGGCAGATATCTTCAAATCTGAATATCATAGAGGCATTGGGGTTGGTTTATATCATTTATACTGGCAAGCAGCCTTTGGTTTATCATTACTAGCAGCTGCCAAGCCACTCCCTAGCAACCAAACAGAGTACCCTAGCAACCGTTTTGCAAGATCTATATCTCTGCATCAGAACATCATAAAGACATGGGGGTTGGTTTATATTGTCAAGCAGCCTTTGGAGTATCATCATTGGTAGCTGCCAAGCCACTCCTTAGCAACCAAACAGAGTACCCTAGCAACCGTTTAGCAAGATCTATATCTCTGCATCAGAGCATCATAGAGACATGGCGGTTGGCTCTTTTGACTCATGCTAGCAAACTGAACTTCCAACATGCTACACATGCTAGCAGTGAATAGCTACATGCTAATAGTGATTAGCTTAGGGTTTAAACATGACACAAACTAGTAAAAATGTGTTACATCATGCTGGTAACATGCTAATTGTGTTAGCATCATGCTAGTAGCATGCTAATCATGTTAGCATCATGCTAGCAAACATGCTAATTATGTTAGCATCTTGTTAAAAACATGCTAGCAACATGGTAATCATGCTAGCATCATGCTAGCATTATGCTAATCATGTTAGCATGTTGCTAGCAACATGCTAATCATGTTAGCATCTTGATAAAAACATCCTAGCAGGACGGTAATTATGTTAGCATCATGCTAATCAAGAGTGCCGAGTTTTGCCACTGCAAGCACCATTCACATTTTCTTCAGGAAATGTACATTCTAGTATTGTAATTACTATTCACCTGAACAAAACTTTGGCGCGTAACTCGTCCCGCACCGTTTGTCGTAGACCCACATATGAGGTGTCAAATCGACCGGCTTATTGAGGAGAGGTGTGCTATGACTTTTCTAAGCGATCGGGTGTACGATGTTCGCACAGTGTACGAAAAAAATGGTTGAAAAAACTCCCATAGACTTAACATTGGGTCAAAATCTGTGAGATCATATCTTTGGATCAGAAGGTCATAGAGACTTGGGGCTGGGCTCTTTTGATTCGGCCAGCCAATAAGTAGTGGCACAGCAACTTCATAGCCACGCCCTAGCAACCAATTACAGCACCCTAGCAACCGGTGCCGATTTTTGCCACTGCAAGCACCATTCACATTTTCTTCAGGAAATGTACATTCTAGTATTGTAATTACTATTCACCTGAACAAAACTTTGGCGTGTAACTCGTCCCGCACCGTTTGTCGTAGACCCACATATGAGGTGTCAAATCGACCGGCTTATTGAGGAGAGGTGTGCTATGACTTTTCTAAGCGATCGGGTGTACGATGTTCGCACAGTGTACGAAAAAAATGGTTGAAAAAACTCCCATAGACTTAACATTGGGTCAAAATCTGTGAGATCATATCTTTGGATCAGAAGGTCATAGAGACTTGGGGCTGGGCTCTTTTGATTCGGCCAGCCAATAAGTAGTGGCACAGCAACTTCATAGCCACGCCCTAGCAACCAATTACAGCACCCTAGCAACCGGTGCCGATTTTTGCCACTGCAAGCACCATTCACATTTTCTTCAGGAAATGTACATTCTAGTATTGTAATTACTATTCACCTGAACAAAACTTTGGCGCGTAACTCGTCCCGCACCGTTTGTTGTATACCCACGAATGAGGTGTCAAATCGACCGGCTTATTGAGGAGAGGTGTGCTATGACTTTTCTAAGCGATCGGGTGTACGATGTTCGCACAGTGTATGAAAAAATTGGCTGAAAAAACTCCCATAGACTTAACATTGAGTCAAAATCTATGAGATCATATCTTTGGATCAGAAGGTCATAGAGACTTGGGGCTGGGCTCTTTTGATTCGGCCAGCCAATAAGTAGTGACACAGCAACTTCATAGCCACGCCCTAGCAACCAATTACAGCACCCTAGCAACCGGTGCCGAATTTTTCCACTGCAAGCACCATTCACATTTTCTTCAGGAAATGTACATTCTAGTATTGTAATTACTATTCACCTGAACAAAACTTTGGCGCGTAACTCGTCCCGCACCGTTTGTCGTAGACCCACATATGAGGTGTCAAATCGACCGGCTTATTGAGGAGAGGTGTGCTATGACTTTTCTAAGTGATTGGGTGTACGATGTTCGCACAGCGTACAAAAAAAACGGCTGAAAAAAACTCCCATAGACTTAACATGGGGTCCAAATCTGTGAGATCATATCTTTGGATCAGAAGTTCGTAGAGACTTGGGGCTGGGCTCTTTTGATTCGGCCAGCCAATAAGTAGTGACACAGCAACTTCATAGCCACGCCCTAGCAACCAATTACAGCACCCTAGCAACCGAGCAGCGAATTTTGCCACTGCAAGCACCATTCACATTTTCTTCAGGAAATGTACATTCTAGTATTGTAATTACTATTCACCTGAACAAAACTTTGGCGCGTAACTCGTCCCGCACCGTTTGTCGTAGACCCACGAATGAAGTGTCAAAGCGACCGGCTTATTGAGGAGAGGTGTGCTATGACTTTTCTAAGCGATTGGGTGTACGATGTTCGCACAGCGTACGAAAAAAAGGCTGAAAAAACTCCCATAGACTTAACATTGGGCCAAATCTGTGAGATCGTATCTTTGGTTTAGAAGGTCGTAGAGACTTGGGGCTGGGCTCTTTTGACTCGGCCTATCAAGCCGCCAATAAGTAGTGACTTCATGGCCACGCCCTAGCAACCAATTACAGCACCCTAGCAACTGAGTGGCGAATTTTGCCACTGCAAGCACCATTCACATTTTCTTCAGGAAATGTACATTCTAGTATTGTAATTACTATTCACCTGAACAAAAATTTGGCACGTAACTCGTCCCGCACCGTTTGTCGTAGACCCACGAATGAGGTGTCAAATCGACCGGCTTATTGAGGAGAGGTGTGCTATGACTTTTCTAAGCGATTGGGTGTACGATTTTCGCACAGCATACGAAAATACGGCTGAAAAAAGTCCCATAGACTTAACATGGGGGCCAAATCTGTGAGATCATATCTTTGGTTTAGAAGGTCATAGAGACTTGGGGCTGGGCTCTTTTGATTCAGCCTGCCAATAAGTATTGACACAGCATCTTCATAGCCACGCCCTAGCAACCAATTACAGAACCCTAGCAACCGGTGACGAATTTTGCCACTGCAAGCACCATTCACATTTTCTTCAGGAAATGTACATTCTAGTATTGTAATTACTGTTCACCTGAACAAAACTTTGGCGCGTAACTCGTCCCGCACCGTTTGTCGTAGACCCACGAATGAGGTGTCAAATCGACCGGCTTATTGAGGAGAGGTGTGCTATGACTTTTCTAAGCGATCGGGTGTACGATGTTCGCACAGCATACGAAAAATCAGCTGAAAAAACTCCCATAGACTTAACATGGGGGCCAAATCTGTGAGATCATATCTTTGGTTTAGAAGGTCATAGAGACTTGGGGCTGGGCTCGTTTGACTCGGATATCCAAAAGGTAGTGACACAGCAAGTTCATAGCCACGCCCTAGCAACCAATTACAGCACCCTAGCAACCGAGTGGCGAATTTTGCCACTGCAAGCACCATTCACATTTTCTTCAGGAAATGTACATTCTAGTATTGTAATTACTATTCACCTAGACAAAACTTTGGCGCGTAACTCGTCCCGCACCGTTTGTCGTAGACCCATGAATGAGGTGTCAAATCGACCGGCTTATTGAGGAGAGGTGTGCTATGACTTTTCTAAGCGATCGGGTGTACGATGTTTGCACAGCGGACGAAAAAAACGGCTGAAAAAAACTCCCATAGACTTAACAATGGGTCAAAATCTGTGAGATCATAGCTTTGGATCAGAAGGTCATAGAGACTTGGGGCTGGGATCTTTTGATTCGGCCAGCCAATAAGTAGTGACACAGCAACTTCATAGCCACACCCTAGCAACCAATTACAGCACCCTAGCAACCGGTGCCGAATTTTGCCACTGCAAGCACCATTCACATTTTCTTCAGGAAATGTACATTCTAGTTAATGGTGCTTGCCAAAGGCAAAGCTCCATTCTTATTCTCCTGCATACTTATTATTATTCTTCTTCTTCTTCTTCTGGCCAAAATATCGGCACGTAACTAGTCCCGCAGTTTTTGTCCTAGACCCACGAATGAGGTGTCAAATCGACCGGCTCATTAAGGACAGGTGTGCTATGACTTTTATAAGCGATCGGGTGTACGATGTTCGTCCGGCGGGCGAAAAAGTAGCGAAAAAAATCCCATAGACTTAACATTGGAACGAACTTTGACAAGTCATAACTCTGGATAACAATGTCATAGAGACAAAGGGGTGGTCTCATTTTACTCAGGCAACCAATCAGTCTCTCAGGAAAACTTTGAAGATATCAAGCCACGCCCTAGCAACCATATAGAGCACCTTAGTAACAAGCTTCATAGACTTCCATTGAAAAAGATCAAATGAATATCTTTGGATAGAAGTGTCGTACAAACAAGAGGGTGGGCTCATTTGACTCGAGGCAGCAAACCGCCAATCACAAATCACCTTAAAGACATCATAGCCACGCCTTAGCAACCATTTAGAGCACCCTAGCAACCCAAAGCATAGGCAGATATCTTCAAATCTGAATATCATAGAGGCATGGGGGTTGGTTTATATCATTCATACTGGCAAGCAGCCTTTGGAGTATCATCATTGGTAGCTGCCAAGCCACTCCCTAGCAACCAAACAGAGTACCCTAGCAACCATTATTCAACATCTATATTTCTGCATCAGAACATCGTAAAGACATGGGTGTTGGTTTATATTGTCAAGCAGCCTTTGGAGTATCATCATTGGTAGCTACCAAGCCACTCCCTAGCAACCAAACAGAGTACCCTAGCAACCGTTTAGCAAGATCTATATCTCTGCATCAGAACATCGTAGAGACATGGGTGTTGGTTTATATTGTCAAGCAGCCTTTGGAGTATCATCATTGGTAGCTGCCAAGCCACTCCTTAGCAACCAAACAGAGTACCCTAGCAACCGTTTAGCAATATCTATATCTCTGCATCAGAGCATCATAGAGACATGGCGGTTGGTTTATATTGTCAAGCAGCCTTTGGAGTATCATCATTGGTAGCTGCCAGGCCACTCCCTAGCAACCAACCAGATTACCCTAGCAACCGTTTTTCAAGATCCATATCTCTGCATCAGAACATCATAAAGACATGGGGGTTGGTTTATGTTGTCAAGCAGCCTTTGGAGTATCATCATTGGCAACTGCCAAGCCACTCCCTAGCAACCAAACAGAGTACCCTAGCAACCATTTAGCGATGCCTATATCTCTGCATCAGAACATCGTAGAGACATGGGGGTTGGCTTTTTTGACTCATGCTAGCAAACTGTACTTGCAACATGCTACACATGCTAGCAGTTAATAGCTACATGCTAATAGTGATTAGCTAAGTGCTAAAGTGGGATGAGAACATGCTAAGAACTCTATAGAAACTCCATAGTAACTATCTGTGCCAACTACCAACCACCTAGTAACACCATAGCATCCACCCAGGTTACCATAGCAACCGCCCAGAACACCCTAGCAACCGCCTAGCAACACCATAGTGACCACTCCAGGTACCTTAACAACTGCCTAGCAACACCTTAGCAACCACCCAGGTTACCATAGCAACCGCCTAGCAACCACCCAGAACACCCTAGCAACCGCCTAGCAACCACCCAGAACACCCTAGCAACCGCCTAGCAACACCTTAGCAACCACCCCAAGTACCTTAGCAACTGCCTAGCAACACCCTAGCAACCACCCTGGTTACCATAGCAACCGCATAGCAACCACCCAGAACACCATAGCAACCACCCCAAGTACCTTAGCAACTGCCTAGCAACACCCTAGCAACCACCCTGGTTACCATAGCAACCACCTAGCAACCGCCTAGCAACCACCCAGAACATCCTAGCAACCGCCTAGCAACCACCCAGAACACCCTAGCAACCACACAGGTTACCATAGCAACCGCCTAGCAACCACCAAGAACACCCTAGCAACCGCCTATCAACACCTTAGCAACCACCCAGGTTACCATAGCAATCGCCTAGCAACCACCCAGAACACCCTAGCAACCGTTTAGCAACACCTTAGCAACCACCCCAAGTACCTTAGCAACTGCCTAGCAACACCCTAGCAACCACCCAGGTTACCATAGCAACCGCCTAGCAACCACCCAGAACACCCTAGCAACCGCCTAGCAACCGAGTGGCGATTTTGCCACTGCAAGCACCATTCACATTTTCTTCAGGAAATGTACATTCTAGTTAATGGTGCTTGCCAAAGGCAAAGCTCCATTCTTATTCTCCTGCATACTTATTATTATTATTCTGGTTCTTCTTCTTCTTCTTCTGGACAAAATTTCTGCGCGCTACTCCTCCCGCAGCTTTTGTCGTAGACCCATGAATGAGGTGTCAAATCGACCGGCTTATTGAGGAGAGGTGTGCTATGACTTTTATAAGCGATCGGGTGTACGATGTTCGTCCAGTGGGCGAAAAATCGGGCGAAAAATCCCATAGACTTAACATTGTGATGATATTTGACGAGTCATAGCTCCTAATGAGGATTTCATAGAAACATGTGGGTTACTACGTTTGAAGGGGCTGACAGGCTCTGTCAGACCATATCTCAAAATGGGGTGTAAGTTGTACCCCTGGGGCGCAAGAGCTGCCCAAAGTTGCCCCATAGACATACTATGGTGAAGCCGTGCCCATGAACCAGGAAGTACTGTGTTTTTCCTACTATGGGAAATTACATAGGGATTTTGTATTGAACATAACTCTGGATTACAATGTCATAGAGACAAGGGGGTGGGCTCATTTTACTCAAACAACCAATCAGTCTCTCAGGATCATTGTGAAACTATCAAGCCACGCCCTAGCAAGCATATAGAGCACCTTAGTAACAAGCTCCATAGACTTCCATTGAAAAAGATCAAATGAATATCTTTGGATAGGAGTGTCATACAAACATGAGGGTGGGCTCATTTGACTCGAGGCAGCAAACCGCCAATCACAAATCACCTTAAAGACATCATAGCCACGCCTTAGCAACCATTTAGAGCACCCTAGCAACCCAAAGCATAGGCAGATATCTTCAAATCTGAATATCATAAAGGCATGGGGGTTGGTTTATATCATTCATACTGGCAAGCAGCCTTTGGTTTATCATTACTGGCAGCTGCCAAGCCACTCCCTAGCAACCAAACAGAGTACCCTAGCAACCGTTTTGCAAGATCTATATCTCTGCATCAGAACATCGTAAAGACATGGGTGTTGGTTTATATTGTCAAGCAGCCTTTGGAGTATCATCATTGGTAGCTGCCAAGCCACTCCCTAGCAACCAAACAGAGTACCCTAGCAACGATTTAGCAAGATCTATATCTCTGCATCAGAGCATCATAGAGACATGGCGGTTGGCTCTTTTGACTCATGCTAGCAAACTGGACTTCCAACATGCTACACATGCTAGCAGTGAATAGCTACATGCTAATAGTGATTAGCTTAGTGTTTAAACATGACACAAACTAGTAAAAATGTGTTAGCATCATGCTGGTAGCATGCTAATTGTGTTAGCATCATGGTAGTAGCATGCTAATCATGTTAGCATCATGCTAGCAAACATGCTAATCATGTTAGCATCTTGTTAAAAACATGCTAGCAACATGGTAATCATGCTAGCATCATGCTAATCATGTTAGCATGTTGCTAGCATAATGCTAACATGATTAGCATCTTGTTAAAATCATGCTAGCAACATGGTAATCATGTTAGCATCATGCTAGCATTATGCTAATCATGTTAGCATGTTGCTAGCGTTATGCTAACATGATTAGCATCTTGTTAAAATCATGCTAGCAACATGGTAATCATGCTAGCATAATGCTAGCATTATGCTAATCATGTTAGCATGTTCCTAGCATTATGCTAACATGATTAGCACCTTGTTTAAAACATGTTAGCAGCATGCTAAGGGTGTTAGCATCATGCTAACAACATGCTAATCATGTTAGCATGTTGCTAGCATTATGCTAACATGATTAGCATCTTGTTAAAAACATCCTAGCAGGATGCTACGGGTGTTAGCATCATGCTAGTAACATGCTAATCATGTAAGCATGTTGCTCGCATTATGCTAACATGATTAGCATCTTGCTGAAAACATCCTAGCAGTATGCTAATGGTGTTAGCATCATGCTAGCATCATGCTAATCAAGAGTGCCGAATTTTGCCACTGCAAGCACCATTCACATTTTCTTCAGGAAATGTACATTCTAGTATTGTAATTACTATTCACCTAGACAAAACTTTGGCACATAACTCGTCCCGCACCGTTTGTCGTAGACCCACAAATGAGGTGTCAAATCGACCGGCTTATTGAGGAGAGGTGTGCTATGACTTTTCTAAGTGATCGGGTGTACGATGTTCGCACAGCGTACGATAAAAACGGCTGAGAAACTCCCATAGACTTAACATTGGGTCAAAATCTGTGAGATTATATCTTTGGATCAGAAGGTCATAGAGACTTGGGGCTGGGCTCTTTTGATTCGGCCAGCCAATAAGTAGTGACACAGCAACTTCATAGCCACGCCCTAGCAACCAATTACAACACCCTAGCAACTGGTGCCGAATTTTGCCACTGCAAGCACCATTCACATTTTCTTCAGGAAATGTACATTCTAGTATTGTAATTACTATTCACCTGAACAAAAATTTGGCACGTAACTCGTCCCGCACCGTTTGTCGTAGACCCACGAATGAGGTGTCAAATCGACCGGCTTATTGAGGAGAGGTGTGCTATGACTTTTCTAAGCGATTGGGTGTACGATTTTCGCACAGCATACGAAAATACGGCTGAAAAAAGTCCCATAGACTTAACATGGGGGCCAAATCTGTGAGATCATATCTTTGGTTTAGAAGGTCATAGAGACTTGGGGCTGGGCTCTTTTGATTCAGCCTGCCAATAAGTATTGACACAGCATCTTCATAGCCACGCCCTAGCAACCAATTACAGAACCCTAGCAACCGGTGACGAATTTTGCCACTGCAAGCACCATTCACATTTTCTTCAGGAAATGTACATTCTAGTATTGTAATTACTGTTCACCTGAACAAAACTTTGGCGCGTAACTCGTCCTGCACCGTTTGTCATAGACCCACAAATGAGGTGTCAAATTGACCGGCTTATTGAGGAGAGGAGAGGTGTGCTATGACTTTTCTAAGCGATTGGGTGTACGATTTTCGCACAGCGTACGAAAAAATCGGCTGAAAAAACTCCCATAGACTTAACATTGGGTCAAAATCTGTGATATCATATCTTTGGATCAGAAGGTCATAGAGACTTGGGGCTGGGCTCTTTTGATTCGGCCAGCCAATAAGTAGTGACGCAGCAACTTCATAGCCACGCCCTAGCAACCAATTACAGCACCCTAGCAACCGGGGCCGAATTTTGCCACTGCAAGCACCATTCACATTTTCTTCAGGAAATGTACATTCTAGTATTGTAATTACTATTCACCTAGACAAAACTTTGGCGCGTAACTCGTCCCGCACCATTTGTCGTAGACCCACGAATGAGGTGTCAAATCGACCGGCTTATTGAGGAGAGGTGTGCTATGACTTTTCTAAGCGATCGGGTATACGATGTTTGCACAGCGGACGAAAAATCGTCTGAAAAATGTCCCATAGACTTAACATGGGGGCCAAATCTGTGAGATCATATCTTTGGTTTAGAAGGTCATAGAGACTTGGGGCTGGGCTCTTTTGATTCAGCCTGCCAATAAGTATTGACACGCCCTAGCAACCAATTACAGCACCCTAGCAACCGGTGCCGAATTTTGCCACTGCAAGCACCATTCACATTTTCTTCAGGAAATGTACATTCTAGTTAATGGTGCTTGCCAAAGGCAAAGCTCCATTCTTATTCTCCTGCATACTTATTATTATTATTATTATTATTATTATTATTCCACACAAAATTTTGGCGCGCTACTCCTCCCGCAGCTTTTGTCCTAGACCCATGAATGAGGTGTCAAATCGACCGGCTTATTGAGGAGAGGTGTGCTATGACTTTTATAAGCGATCGGGTGTACGATGTTCGTCCGACGGGCGAAAAATCGGGCGAAAAATCCCATAGACTTAACATTGGGACGAACTTTGATGAGTAATAGCTCCTAACGAGAGTTTCATAGAAACATGTGGGTTACCACGTTTGAAGAGCCTGATAGGCTCTCTCAGACCATACCTCAAAATGGGGTGTAAGTTGTACCCCTGGGGCGCAAGAGCTGCCCAAAGTTGCCCCATAGACATACTATGGTGAAGCCGTGCCCATGAACCAGGAAGTACTGTGTTTTTCCTACTATGGGAAATTACATAGGGATTTTGAATTGAACATAACTCTGGATCACAATGTCATAGAGACAAGGGGGTGGGCTCATTTTACTCAGGCAACCAATCAGTCTATCAAGATAATTTTAAAGCTATCAAGCCACGCCCTAGCAACCATAGAGAGTACCTTAGCAACAAGTTCCATAGACTTCCATTGAAAAAGATCAAAGGAATATCTTTGGATAGGAGTGTCATAGAAACATGAGGGTGGGCTCATTTGACTCGGGGCAGCAAACGGCCAATCACGAATCACCTTCAAGATATCATAGCCACGCCCTAGCAACTATTTAGAGCACCCTAGCAACTCAAAGCATAGAGGGGATATCTTCAAATCTGAACATCATAGAGGAATGGGGGTTGGTTTATATCATTCATACTGGCAAGCAGCCTTTGGTTTATCATTACTGGCAGCTGCCAAGCCACTCCCTAGCAACCAAACAGAGTACCCTAGCAACCGTTTTGCAAGATCTATATCTCTGCATCAGAACATCGTAGAGACATGGGTGTTGGTTTATATTGTCAAGCAGCCTTTTGAGTATCATCATTGGTAGCTACCAAGCCACTCCCTAGCAACCAAACAGAGTACCCTAGCAACCGTTTTGAAACACCTATATTTCTGCATCAGAACATTATAGAGACATGGCGGTTGGCTCTTTTGACTCATGCTAGCAAACTGGACTTCCACCATGCTACACATGCTAGCAGTGAATAGCTACATGCTAATAGTGATTAGCTTAAGGTTTAAACATGACACAAACTAGTAAAAATGTGTTAGAATAATGCTAGTGGCATGTTAATTGTGTTAGCATGATGCTAGTAGCATGCTAATCATGTTAGCATCATGTTAGCAAACATGCTAATCATGTTAGCATCTTGTTAAATACATGCTAACAACATGGTAATCATGCTAGCATCATGCTAGCATTATGCTAATGATGTTAGCATGTTGCTAACATTATGCTAACATGATTAGCATCTTGTTAAAATCATGCTAAAAACATGGTAATCATGCTAGCATCATGCAAGCATTATGCTAATCATGTTAGCATGTTTGCTAGCATTATGCTAACATGATTAGCATCTTGTTTAAAACATGCTAGCAGCATGCTAAGGGTGTTAGCATCATGCTAGCAACATGCTAATCATGTTAGCATGTTGATAACATAATGCTAACATTATTAGCATTTGGTTAAAATAATGCTAGCAACATGGTAATCATGCAAGCATCATGCTAGCATTATGCTAATCATGTTAGCATGTTGCTAGCATTATGCTAACATGACTAGCATTTTGTTTAAAAAATGCTAGCAGCATGCTTAGGGTGTTAGCATCATGCTAGCAACATGCTAATCATGTTAGCATCTTGTTAAAAACATGCTAGCAAAATGGTAATCATGCTAGCATCATGTTACCATTATGCTAATCATGTTAGCATGTTGCTAGCATTATGCTAACATGATTAGCATCTTGTTAAAAACATGCTAACAACATGGTAATCATGCTAGCATCATGCTAGCATTATGCTAATCATGTTAGCATGTTGCTAACATTATGCTAACATGATTAGCATCTTTCTAAAAACATGCTAGCAGCATGCTAAGGGTGTTAGCATAATGCTAGCAACATGCCAATCATGTTAGCATTTTGCTAGCATTATGTTAACATGATTCGCATCTTTCTAAAAACATGTTAGCAGGATGCTAAGGGTGTTAGCATAATGCTAGCAACATGCTAATCATGTTAGCATCTTGCTAAAAACATCCTAGCAGGACGGTAATTATGTTAGCATAATGCTAATCAAGAGTGCCGAGTTTTGCCACTGCAAGCACCATTCACATTTTCTTCAGGAAATGTACATTCTAGTATTGTAATTACTATTCACCTAGACAAAACTTTGGCGCGTAACTCGTCCCGCACCATTTGTCGTAGACCCACGAATGAGGTGTCAAATCGACCGGCTTATTGAGGAGAGGTGTGCTATGACTTTTCTAAGCGATCGGGTATACGATGTTTGCACAGCGGACGAAAAATCGTCTGAAAAATGTCCCATAGACTTAACATGGGGGCCAAATCTGTGAGATCATATCTTTGGTTTAGAAGGTCATAGAGACTTGGGGCTGGGCTCTTTTGATTCAGCCTGCCAATAAGTATTGGCACAGCAACTTCATAGCCACGCCCTAGCAACCAATTACAGCACCCTAGCAACCGGTGCCGAATTTTGCCACTGCAAGCACCATTCACATTTTCTTCAGGAAATGTACATTCTAGTATTGTAATTACTATTCACCTAGACAAAACTTTGGCGCGTAACTCGTCCCGCACCGTTTGTCGTAGACCCATGAATGAGGTGTCAAATCGACCGGCTTATTGAGGAGAGGTGTGCTATGACTTTTCTAAGCGATCGGGTGTACGATGTTTGCACAGCGGACGAAAAAAACGGCTGAAAAAAACTCCCATAGACTTAACAATGGGTCAAAATCTGTGAGATCATAGCTTTGGATCAGAAGGTCATAGAGACTTGGGGCTGGGATCTTTTGATTCGGCCAGCCAATAAGTAGTGACACAGCAACTTCATAGCCACACCCTAGCAACCAATTACAGCACCCTAGCAACCGGTGCCGAATTTTGCCACTGCAAGCACCATTCACATTTTCTTCAGGAAATGTACATTCTAGTATTGTAATTACTATTCACCTAGACAAAACTTTGGCGCGTAACTCGTCCCGCACCATTTGTCGTAGACCCACGAATGAGGTGTCAAATCGACCGGCTTATTGAGGAGAGGTGTGCTATGACTTTTCTAAGCGATCGGGTATACGATGTTTGCACAGCGGACGAAAAATCGTCTGAAAAATGTCCCATAGACTTAACATGGGGGCCAAATCTGTGAGATCATATCTTTGGTTTAGAAGGTCATAGAGACTTGGGGCTGGGCTCTTTTGATTCAGCCTGCCAATAAGTATTGACACGCCCTAGCAACCAATTACAGCACCCTAGCAACCGGTGCCGAATTTTGCCACTGCAAGCACCATTCACATTTTCTTCAGGAAATGTACATTCTAGTTAATGGTGCTTGCCAAAGGCAAAGCTCCATTCTTATTCTTCTGCATACTTATTATTCTTCTTCTTCTTCTTCTGGACACAATTTCTGCGCGCTACTCCTCCCGCAGTTTTTGTCATAGACCCATGAATGAGGTGTCAAATCGACCGGCTCATTGAGGACAGGTGTGCTATGACTTTTATAAGCGATCGGGTGTACGATGTTCGTCCGGCGGGCGAAAAAGTAGCGAAAAAAATCCCATAGACTTTGCATTGGGACAAACTTTGATGAGTAATAGCTCCTAACGAGAATTTCATAGAAACATGTGGGTTACCACGTTTGAAGAGCCTGATAGGCTCTCTCAGACCATACCTCAAAATGGGGTGTAAGTTGTACCCCTGGGGCACAAGAGCTGCCCAAAGTTGCCCCATAGACATACTATGGTGAAGCCGTGCCCATGAACCAGGAAGTACTGTGTTTTTCCTACTATGGGAAATTACATAGGGATTTTGTATTGAACATAACTCTGGATCACAATGTCATAGAGACAAGGGGGTGGGCCCATTTTACTCAGGCAACCAATCAGTCTCTCAGGATCATTGTGAAGCTATCAAGCCACGCCCTAGCAACCATATAGAGCACCATAGCAACAAGTTCCATTGACTTCCATTGAAAAAGATCAAATGAATATCTTTGGATAGAAGTGTCGTACAAACAAGAGGGTGGGCTCATTTGACTGGAGGCAGCAAACCGCCAATCACAAATCACCTTAAAGACATCATAGCCACGCCTTAGCAACCATTTAAAGCACCCCAGCAACCCAAAGCATAGGCAGATATCTTCAAATCTGAATATCATAGAGGCATTGGGGTTGGTTTATATCATTTATACTGGCAAGCAGCCTTTGGTTTATCATTACTAGCAGCTGCCAAGCCACTCCCTAGCAACCAAACAGAGTACCCTAGCAACCGTTTTGCAAGATCTATATCTCTGCATCAGAACATCATAAAGACATGGGGGTTGGTTTATATTGTCAAGCAGCCTTTGGAGTATCATCATTGGTAGCTGCCAAGCCACTCCTTAGCAACCAAACAGAGTACCCTAGCAACCGTTTAGCAAGATCTATATCTCTGCATCAGAGCATCATAGAGACATGGCGGTTGGCTCTTTTGACTCATGCTAGCAAACTGAACTTCCAACATGCTACACATGCTAGCAGTGAATAGCTACATGCTAATAGTGATTAGCTTAGGGTTTAAACATGACACAAACTAGTAAAAATGTGTTACATCATGCTGGTAACATGCTAATTGTGTTAGCATCATGCTAGTAGCATGCTAATCATGTTAGCATCATGCTAGCAAACATGCTAATTATGTTAGCATCTTGTTAAAAACATGCTAGCAACATGGTAATCATGCTAGCATCATGCTAGCATTATGCTAATCATGTTAGCATGTTGCTAGCAACATGCTAATCATGTTAGCATCTTGATAAAAACATCCTAGCAGGACGGTAATTATGTTAGCATCATGCTAATCAAGAGTGCCGAGTTTTGCCACTGCAAGCACCATTCACATTTTCTTCAGGAAATGTACATTCTAGTATTGTAATTACTATTCACCTGAACAAAACTTTGGCGCGTAACTCGTCCCACACCGTTTGTCGTAGACCCACATATGAGGTGTCAAATCGACCGGCTTATTGAGGAGAGGTGTGCTATGACTTTTCTAAGCGATCGGGTGTACGATGTTCGCACAGTGTACGAAAAAAATGGTTGAAAAAACTCCCATAGACTTAACATTGGGTCAAAATCTGTGAGATCATATCTTTGGATCAGAAGGTCATAGAGACTTGGGGCTGGGCTCTTTTGATTCGGCCAGCCAATAAGTAGTGGCACAGCAACTTCATAGCCACGCCCTAGCAACCAATTACAGCACCCTAGCAACCGGTGCCGATTTTTGCCACTGCAAGCACCATTCACATTTTCTTCAGGAAATGTACATTCTAGTATTGTAATTACTATTCACCTGAACAAAACTTTGGCGTGTAACTCGTCCCGCACCGTTTGTCGTAGACCCACATATGAGGTGTCAAATCGACCGGCTTATTGAGGAGAGGTGTGCTATGACTTTTCTAAGCGATCGGGTGTACGATGTTCGCACAGTGTACGAAAAAAATGGTTGAAAAAACTCCCATAGACTTAACATTGGGTCAAAATCTGTGAGATCATATCTTTGGATCAGAAGGTCATAGAGACTTGGGGCTGGGCTCTTTTGATTCGGCCAGCCAATAAGTAGTGGCACAGCAACTTCATAGCCACGCCCTAGCAACCAATTACAGCACCCTAGCAACCGGTGCCGATTTTTGCCACTGCAAGCACCATTCACATTTTCTTCAGGAAATGTACATTCTAGTATTGTAATTACTATTCACCTGAACAAAACTTTGGCGCGTAACTCGTCCCGCACCGTTTGTTGTATACCCACGAATGAGGTGTCAAATCGACCGGCTTATTGAGGAGAGGTGTGCTATGACTTTTCTAAGCGATCGGGTGTACGATGTTCGCACAGTGTATGAAAAAATTGGCTGAAAAAACTCCCATAGACTTAACATTGAGTCAAAATCTATGAGATCATATCTTTGGATCAGAAGGTCATAGAGACTTGGGGCTGGGCTCTTTTGATTCGGCCAGCCAATAAGTAGTGACACAGCAACTTCATAGCCACGCCCTAGCAACCAATTACAGCACCCTAGCAACCGGTGCCGAATTTTTCCACTGCAAGCACCATTCACATTTTCTTCAGGAAATGTACATTCTAGTATTGTAATTACTATTCACCTGAACAAAACTTTGGCGCGTAACTCGTCCCGCACCGTTTGTCGTAGACCCACATATGAGGTGTCAAATCGACCGGCTTATTGAGGAGAGGTGTGCTATGACTTTTCTAAGTGATTGGGTGTACGATGTTCGCACAGCGTACAAAAAAAACGGCTGAAAAAAACTCCCATAGACTTAACATGGGGTCCAAATCTGTGAGATCATATCTTTGGATCAGAAGTTCGTAGAGACTTGGGGCTGGGCTCTTTTGATTCGGCCAGCCAATAAGTAGTGACACAGCAACTTCATAGCCACGCCCTAGCAACCAATTACAGCACCCTAGCAACCGAGCAGCGAATTTTGCCACTGCAAGCACCATTCACATTTTCTTCAGGAAATGTACATTCTAGTATTGTAATTACTATTCACCTGAACAAAACTTTGGCGCGTAACTCGTCCCGCACCGTTTGTCGTAGACCCACGAATGAAGTGTCAAAGCGACCGGCTTATTGAGGAGAGGTGTGCTATGACTTTTCTAAGCGATTGGGTGTACGATGTTCGCACAGCGTACGAAAAAAAGGCTGAAAAAACTCCCATAGACTTAACATTGGGCCAAATCTGTGAGATCGTATCTTTGGTTTAGAAGGTCGTAGAGACTTGGGGCTGGGCTCTTTTGACTCGGCCTATCAAGCCGCCAATAAGTAGTGACTTCATGGCCACGCCCTAGCAACCAATTACAGCACCCTAGCAACTGAGTGGCGAATTTTGCCACTGCAAGCACCATTCACATTTTCTTCAGGAAATGTACATTCTAGTATTGTAATTACTATTCACCTGAACAAAACTTTGGCGCGTAACTAGTCCCGCACCGTTTGTCGTAGACCCACATATGAGGTGTCAAATCGACCGGCTTATTGAGGAGAGGTGTGCTATGACTTTTCTAAGCGATCGGGTGTACGATGTTCGCACAGCGTATGAAAAAAATGGCTGAAAAAACTCCCATAGACTTAACATTGGGTCAAAATCTGTGAGATCATATCTTTGGATCAGAAGGTCATAGAGACTTGGGGCTGGGCTCTTTTGATTCGGCCAGCCAATAAGTAGTGACATAGCAACTTCATAGCCACACCCTAGCAACCAATCACAGCACCCTAGCAACCGGTTCCGAATTTTTCCACTGCAAGCACCATTCACATTTTCTTCAGGAAATGTACATTCTAGTTAATGGTGCTTGCCAAAGGCAAAGCTCCATTCTTATTCTTCTGCATACTTATTATTCTTCTTCTTCTTCTTCTGGACACAATTTCTGCGCGCTACTCCTCCCGCAGTTTTTGTCATAGACCCATGAATGAGGTGTCAAATCGACCGGCTCATTGAGGACAGGTGTGCTATGACTTTTATAAGCGATCGGGTGTACGATGTTCGTCCGGCGGGCGAAAAAGTAGCGAAAAAATCCCATAGACTTTGCATTGGGACAAACTTTGATGAGTAATAGCTCCTAACGAGAATTTCATAGAAACATGTGGGTTACCACGTTTGAAGAGCCTGATAGGCTCTCTCAGACCATACCTCAAAATGGGGTGTAAGTTGTACCCCTGGGGCACAAGAGCTGCCCAAAGTTGCCCCATAGACATACTATGGTGAAGCCGTGCCCATGAACCAGGAAGTACTGTGTTTTTCCTACTATGGGAAATTACATAGGGATTTTGTATTGAACATAACTCTGGATCACAATGTCATAGAGACAAGGGGGTGGGCCCATTTTACTCAGGCAACCAATCAGTCTCTCAGGATCATTGTGAAGCTATCAAGCCACGCCCTAGCAACCATATAGAGCACCATAGCAACAAGTTCCATTGACTTCCATTGAAAAAGATCAAATGAATATCTTTGGATAGAAGTGTCGTACAAACAAGAGGGTGGGCTCATTTGACTGGAGGCAGCAAACCGCCAATCACAAATCACCTTAAAGACATCATAGCCACGCCTTAGCAACCATTTAAAGCACCCCAGCAACCCAAAGCATAGGCAGATATCTTCAAATCTGAATATCATAGAGGCATTGGGGTTGGTTTATATCATTTATACTGGCAAGCAGCCTTTGGTTTATCATTACTAGCAGCTGCCAAGCCACTCCCTAGCAACCAAACAGAGTACCCTAGCAACCGTTTTGCAAGATCTATATCTCTGCATCAGAACATCATAAAGACATGGGGGTTGGTTTATATTGTCAAGCAGCCTTTGGAGTATCATCATTGGTAGCTGCCAAGCCACTCCTTAGCAACCAAACAGAGTACCCTAGCAACCGTTTAGCAAGATCTATATCTCTGCATCAGAGCATCATAGAGACATGGCGGTTGGCTCTTTTGACTCATGCTAGCAAACTGAACTTCCAACATGCTACACATGCTAGCAGTGAATAGCTACATGCTAATAGTGATTAGCTTAGGGTTTAAACATGACACAAACTAGTAAAAATGTGTTACATCATGCTGGTAACATGCTAATTGTGTTAGCATCATGCTAGTAGCATGCTAATCATGTTAGCATCATGCTAGCAAACATGCTAATTATGTTAGCATCTTGTTAAAAACATGCTAGCAACATGGTAATCATGCTAGCATCATGCTAGCATTATGCTAATCATGTTAGCATGTTGCTAGCAACATGCTAATCATGTTAGCATCTTGATAAAAACATCCTAGCAGGACGGTAATTATGTTAGCATCATGCTAATCAAGAGTGCCGAGTTTTGCCACTGCAAGCACCATTCACATTTTCTTCAGGAAATGTACATTCTAGTATTGTAATTACTATTCACCTGAACAAAACTTTGGCGCGTAACTCGTCCCGCACCGTTTGTCGTAGACCCACATATGAGGTGTCAAATCGACCGGCTTATTGAGGAGAGGTGTGCTATGACTTTTCTAAGCGATCGGGTGTACGATGTTCGCACAGTGTACGAAAAAAATGGTTGAAAAAACTCCCATAGACTTAACATTGGGTCAAAATCTGTGAGATCATATCTTTGGATCAGAAGGTCATAGAGACTTGGGGCTGGGCTCTTTTGATTCGGCCAGCCAATAAGTAGTGGCACAGCAACTTCATAGCCACGCCCTAGCAACCAATTACAGCACCCTAGCAACCGGTGCCGATTTTTGCCACTGCAAGCACCATTCACATTTTCTTCAGGAAATGTACATTCTAGTATTGTAATTACTATTCACCTGAACAAAACTTTGGCGTGTAACTCGTCCCGCACCGTTTGTCGTAGACCCACATATGAGGTGTCAAATCGACCGGCTTATTGAGGAGAGGTGTGCTATGACTTTTCTAAGCGATCGGGTGTACGATGTTCGCACAGTGTACGAAAAAAATGGTTGAAAAAACTCCCATAGACTTAACATTGGGTCAAAATCTGTGAGATCATATCTTTGGATCAGAAGGTCATAGAGACTTGGGGCTGGGCTCTTTTGATTCGGCCAGCCAATAAGTAGTGGCACAGCAACTTCATAGCCACGCCCTAGCAACCAATTACAGCACCCTAGCAACCGGTGCCGATTTTTGCCACTGCAAGCACCATTCACATTTTCTTCAGGAAATGTACATTCTAGTATTGTAATTACTATTCACCTGAACAAAACTTTGGCGCGTAACTCGTCCCGCACCGTTTGTTGTATACCCACGAATGAGGTGTCAAATCGACCGGCTTATTGAGGAGAGGTGTGCTATGACTTTTCTAAGCGATCGGGTGTACGATGTTCGCACAGTGTATGAAAAAATTGGCTGAAAAAACTCCCATAGACTTAACATTGAGTCAAAATCTATGAGATCATATCTTTGGATCAGAAGGTCATAGAGACTTGGGGCTGGGCTCTTTTGATTCGGCCAGCCAATAAGTAGTGACACAGCAACTTCATAGCCACGCCCTAGCAACCAATTACAGCACCCTAGCAACCGGTGCCGAATTTTTCCACTGCAAGCACCATTCACATTTTCTTCAGGAAATGTACATTCTAGTATTGTAATTACTATTCACCTGAACAAAACTTTGGCGCGTAACTCGTCCCGCACCGTTTGTCGTAGACCCACATATGAGGTGTCAAATCGACCGGCTTATTGAGGAGAGGTGTGCTATGACTTTTCTAAGTGATTGGGTGTACGATGTTCGCACAGCGTACGAAAAAACAGCTAAAAAAACTCCCATAGACTTAACATGGGGTCCAAATCTGTGAGATCATATCTTTGGATCAGAAGTTCGTAGAGACTTGGGGCTGGGCTCTTTTGATTCGGCCAGCCAATAAGTAGTGACACAGCAACTTCATAGCCACGCCCTAGCAACCAATTACAGCACCCTAGCAACCGAGCAGCGAATTTTGCCACTGCAAGCACCATTCACATTTTCTTCAGGAAATGTACATTCTAGTATTGTAATTACTATTCACCTGAACAAAACTTTGGCGCGTAACTCGTCCCGCACCGTTTGTCGTAGACCCACGAATGAAGTGTCAAAGCGACCGGCTTATTGAGGAGAGGTGTGCTATGACTTTTCTAAGCGATTGGGTGTACGATGTTCGCACAGCGTACGAAAAAAAGGCTGAAAAAACTCCCATAGACTTAACATTGGGCCAAATCTGTGAGATCGTATCTTTGGTTTAGAAGGTCGTAGAGACTTGGGGCTGGGCTCTTTTGACTCGGCCTATCAAGCCGCCAATAAGTAGTGACTTCATGGCCACGCCCTAGCAACCAATTACAGCACCCTAGCAACTGAGTGGCGAATTTTGCCACTGCAAGCACCATTCACATTTTCTTCAGGAAATGTACATTCTAGTTAATGGTGCTTGCCAAAGGCAAAGCTCCATTCTTATTCTCCTGCATACTTATTATTATTATTATTATTATTATTATTATTCCACACAAAATTTTGGCGCGCTACTCCTCCCGCAGCTTTTGTCCTAGACCCATGAATGAGGTGTCAAATCGACCGGCTTATTGAGGAGAGGTGTGCTATGACTTTTATAAGCGATCGGGTGTACGATGTTCGTCCGACGGGCGAAAAATCGGGCGAAAAATCCCATAGACTTAACATTGGGACGAACTTTGACAAGTCATAACTCTGGATCACAATGTCATAGAGACAAGGGGGTGGGCTCATTTTACTCAGGCAACCAATCAGTCTATCAAGATAATTTTAAAGCTATCAAGCCACGCCCTAGCAACCATAGAGAGTACCTTAGCAACAAGTTCCATAGACTTCCATTGAAAAAGATCAAAGGAATATCTTTGGATAGGAGTGTCATAGAAACATGAGGGTGGGCTCATTTGACTCGGGGCAGCAAACGGCCAATCACGAATCACCTTCAAGATATCATAGCCACGCCCTAGCAACTATTTAGAGCACCCTAGCAACTCAAAGCATAGAGGGGATATCTTCAAATCTGAACATCATAGAGGAATGGGGGTTGGTTTATATCATTCATACTGGCAAGCAGCCTTTGGTTTATCATTACTGGCAGCTGCCAAGCCACTCCCTAGCAACCAAACAGAGTACCCTAGCAACCGTTTTGCAAGATCTATATCTCTGCATCAGAACATCGTAGAGACATGGGTGTTGGTTTATATTGTCAAGCAGCCTTTGGAGTATCATCATTGGTAGCTACCAAGCCACTCCCTAGCAACCAAACAGAGTACCCTAGCAACCGTTTTGAAACACCTATATTTCTGCATCAGAACATTATAGAGACATGGCGGTTGGCTCTTTTGACTCATGCTAGCAAACTGGACTTCCACCATGCTACACATGCTAGCAGTGAATAGCTACATGCTAATAGTGATTAGCTTAAGGTTTAAACATGACACAAACTAGTAAAAATGTGTTAGAATAATGCTAGTGGCCTGTTAATTGTGTTAGCATGATGCTAGTAGCATGCTAATCATGTTAGCATCATGTTAGCAAACATGCTAATCATGTTAGCATCTTGTTAAATACATGCTAACAACATGGTAATCATGCTAGCATCATGCTAGCATTATGCTAATGATGTTAGCATGTTGCTAACATTATGCTAACATGATTAGCATCTTGTTAAAATCATGCTAACAACATGGTAATCATGCTAGCATCATGCTAGCATTATGCTAATCATGTTAGCATGTTTGCTAGCATTATGCTAACATGATTAGCATCTTGTTTAAAACATGCTAGCAGCATGCTAAGGGTGTTAGCATCATGCTAGCAACATGCTAATCATGTTAGCATGTTGCTAACATAATGCTAACATGATTAGCATTTGGTTAAAATAATGCTAGCAACATGGTAATCATGCTTGAATCATGCAAGCATTATGCTAATCATGTTAGCATGTTGCTAGCATTATGCTAACATGACTAGCATTTTGTTTAAAACATGCTAGCAGAATGCTTAGGGTGTTAGCATCATGCTAGCAACATGCTAATCATGTTAGCATCTTGTTAAAAACATGCTAGCAAAATGGTAATCATCAAAGCATCATTTTACAAAAATGATAATCATTTTAGCTTGTTGCTTAGCATTATGCTAACATGATTAGCATCTTGTTAAAATCATGGTAGCAACATGGTAATCATGCTAGCATCATGCTAGCATTATGCTAATCATGTTAGCATGTTTTGCTAGCATTATGCTAACATGATTAGAATCTTGCTAAAAACATGCTGGCATCATGCTATGGGTGTTAGCATCATGCTAGCAACATGCTAATCTGTTAGCATCTTGCTAAAAACATCCTAGCAGGACGGTAATTATGTTAGCATCATGCTAATCAAGAGTGCTGAGTTTTGCCACTGCAAGCACCATTCACATTTTCTTCAGGAAATGTACATTCTAGTATTGTAATTACTATTCACCTGAACAAAACTTTGGCGCGTAACTTGTCCCGCACTATTTGTCGTAGACCCAAAAATGAGGTGTCAAATCGACCGGCTTATTTAGGAGAGGTGTGCTATGACTTTTCTAAGCGATCGGGTGTACGATGTTCGCACAGCAGACGAAAAATCGTCTGAAAAAAGTCCCATAGACTTAACATGGGGACCAAATCTGTGAGATCATATCTTTGGTTTAGAAGGTCATAGAGACTTGGGGCTGGGCTCTTTTGACTTGGCCTATCAAGCCGCCAATAAGTAGTGACTTCATGGCCACGCCCTAGCAACCAACTACAGCACCCTAGCAACCGAGTGCCGAGTTTTGCCACTGCAAGCACCATTCACATTTTCTTCAGGAAATGTACATTCTAGTATTGTAATTACTATTCACCTGAACAAAACTTTGGCGCGTAACTCGTCCCGCATCGTTTGTCGTAGACCGACGAATGAGGTGTCAAATTGACCGGCTTATAGAGGAGAGGTGTGCTATGACTTTTCTAAGCGATCGGGTGTACGATGTTCGCACAGCGTACGAAAAAAATGGCTGAAACAACTCCCATAGACTTAACATGGGGTCAAAATCTGTGAGATCATATCTTTGGATCAGAAGGTCATAGAGACTTGGGGCTGGGCTCTTTTGATTCGGCCAGCCAATAAGTAGTGACACAGCAACTTCATAGCCACGCCCTATCAACCAATTACAGTACCCTAGCAACCGGTGCCGAATTTTGCCACTGCAAGCACCATTCACATTTTCTTCAGGAAATGTACATTCTAGTATTGTAATTACTATTCACCTGAACAAAACTTTGGCGCGTAACTCGTCCCGCAGTTTTTGTCGTAGACCCACGAATGAGGTGTCAAATCGACCGGCTTATTGAGGAGAGGTGTGCTATGACTTTTCTAAGCGATTAGGTGTACGATGTTCGCACAGCGTACGAAAAAACGGCTGAAAAAACTCCCATAGACTTAACATGGGGGCCAAATCTGTGAGATCATATCTTTGGTTTAGATGGTCATAGAGACTTGGGGCTGGGCTCTTTTGGCTCGGCCTATCAAGCCGCCAATAAGTAGTGACTTTATGGCCACGCCCTAGCAACCAATTACAGCACCCTAGCAACCGGTGCCGAATTTTGCCACTGCAAGCACCATTCACATTTTCTTCAGGAAATGTACATTCTAGTATTGTAATTACTATTCACCTGAACAAAACTTTGGCGCGTAACTCGTCTCGCAGTTTTTGACGTAGATCCACGAATGAGGTGTCAAATCGACCGGCTTATTGAGGAGAGGTGTGCTATGACTTTTCTAAGCAATCAGGTGTACGATGTTCGCACAGCGTACGAAAAAATGGCTGAAAAAACTCCCATAGACTTAACATGGGGGCCAAATCTGTGAGATCATATCTTTGGTTTATAAGGTCATAGAGACCTGGTGCTGGGCTCTTTTGACTCGGCCTATCAAGCCGCCAATAAGTAGTGACTTCATGGCCACGCCCTATCAACCAATTACAGCACCCTAGCAACCGAGTGCCGAATTTTGCCGCTGCAAGCACCATTCACATTTTCTTCAGGAAATGTACATTCTAGTATTGTAATTACTATTCACCTGAACAAAACTTTGGCGCGTAACTCGTCCCGCACCGTTTGTCGTAGACCCACAAATGAGGTGTCAAATCGACCGGCTTATTGAGGATAGGTGTGCTATGACTTTTCTAAGCGATCGGGTGTAGGATGTTCGCACAGCGTACGAAAAAACGGCTGAAAAAACTCCCATAGACTTAACATGGGGGCCAAATCTGTGAGATCATATCTTTGGTTTAGAAGGTCATAGAGACTTGGGGCTGGGCTCTTTTGACTCGGCCTACCAAGCCGCCAATAAGTAGTGACTTCATGTCCACGCCCTAGCAACCAATTACAGCACCCTAGCAACCGAGTCCGGTGTTTTGCCACTGCAAGCACCATTCACATTTTCTTCAGGAAATGTACATTCTAGTATTGTAATTACTATTCACCTGAACAAAACTTTGGCGCGTAACTAGTCCCGCACCGTTTGTCGTAGACCCACATATGAGGTGTCAAATCGACCGGCTTATTGAGGAGAGGTGTGCTATGACTTTTCTAAGCGATCGGGTGTACGATGTTCGCACAGCGTATGAAAAAAATGGCTGAAAAAACTCCCATAGACTTAACATTGGGTCAAAATCTGTGAGATCATATCTTTGGATCAGAAGGTCATAGAGACTTGGGGCTGGGCTCTTTTGATTCGGCCAGCCAATAAGTAGTGACATAGCAACTTCATAGCCACACCCTAGCAACCAATCACAGCACCCTAGCAACCGGTTCCGAATTTTTCCACTGCAAGCACCATTCACATTTTCTTCAGGAAATGTACATTCTAGTTAATGGTGCTTGCCAAAGGCAAAGCTCCATTCTTATTCTCCTGCATACTTATTATTATTATTCTTCTTCTTCTGGACACTTTCGTCTGCGCGTAACTCGTCCCGCAGTTTTTGTCATAGACCCACGAATGAGGTGTCAAATCGACCGGCCTATTGAGGAGTGGTGTGCTATGACTTTTATAAGCGATCGGGTGTACGATGTTCGTCCGGCGGGCGAAAAATCGGTCGAAAAATCCCATAGACTTAACATTGCGACGAACTTTGACGAGTCATAGCTCCTAACGAGAATTTCGTAGAAACATGTGAGTTACCACGTTTGAAGAGGCTGACAGGCTCTCTCAGACCATACCTCAAAATGGGGTGTAAGTTGTACCCTTGGGGCGCAAGAGCTACCCAAACTTGCCCCATAGACATACTATGGTGAAGCCGTGCCCATGAACCAGGAAGTACTGTGTTTTTCCTACTATGGGAAATTACATAGGGATTTTGTATTGAACATAACTCTGGATCACAATGACATAGAGACAAGGGGGTGGGCTCATTTCACTCAGGTGACCAATCAGTCTCCCAGGATCATTTTGAAGCTATCAAGCCACGCCCTAGCAACCATATAGAGCACCATAGCAACAAGTTCCATAGACTTCCATTGAAAAAGATCAAAGGAATATCTTTGGATAGAAGTGTCATAGAAACATGAGGGTGGGCTCATTTGACTCGGGGCAGCAAACAGCCAATCACGAATCACCTTCAAGACCTCCTAGCCACGCCCTAGCAACCATTAAGAGCACCCTAGCAACCCAAAGCAAAGAGGGATATCTTCAAATCTGAATATCATGCAAGCATGGGGGTTGGTTTAAATCATTCATACTGGCAAGCAGCCTTTGGTTTATCATTACTGGCAGCTGCCAAGCCACTCCCTAGCAACCAAACAGAGTACCCTAGCAACTGTTTTGCAAGATCTATATCTCTGCATCAGAACATCGTAAAGACATGGGTGTTGGTTTATATTGTCAAGCAGCCTTTGGAGTATCATCATTGGTAGCTGCCAAGCCACTCCCTAGCAACCAAACAGAGTACCCTAGCAACCGTTTAGCAATATCTATATCTCTGCATCAGAGCATCATAGAGACATGGCGGATGGCTCTTTTGACTAATGCTAGCAAACTGGACTTCCAACATGCTACACATGCTAGCAGTGAATAGCTACATGCTAATAGTGATTAGCTTAGGGTTTAAACATGACACAAACTAGTAAAAATGTGTTAGCATCATGCTGGTAACATGCTAATTGTGTTAGCATCATGTTAGTAGCATGCTAATCATGTTAGCATCATGCTAGCAAACATGCTAATCATGTTATCATCTTGTTAAAACCATGCTAATCATGTTAGCATGTTGCTAGCATTATGCTAACATGATTAGCATATTGTTTAAAACATGTTAGCAGCATGCTAAGGGTGTTAGCATCATGGTTGCAACATGCTAATCATGTTAGCATCTTGCTAAAAACATCCTAGCAGGACGGTAATTATGTTAGCATAGTTTTGCCACTGCAAGCACCATTCACATTTTCTTCAGGAAATGTACATTCTAGTATTGTAATTACTATTCACCTGAACAAAACTTTGGCGCGTAACTCGTCCCGCACCGTTTGTCGTAGACCCACGAATGAGGTGTCAAATCGACCGGCTTATTGAGGAGAGGTGTGCTATGACTTTTCTAAGCGATCGGGTGTACGATGTTCGCACAGCATACGAAAAATCAGCTGAAAAAACTCCCATAGACTTAACATGGGGGCCAAATCTGTGAGATCATATCTTTGGTTTAGAAGGTCATAGAGACTTGGGGCTGGGCTCGTTTGACTCGGATATCCAAAAGGTAGTGACACAGCAAGTTCATAGCCACGCCCTAGCAACCAATTACAGCACCCTAGCAACCGAGTGGCGAATTTTGCCACTGCAAGCACCATTCACATTTTCTTCAGGAAATGTACATTCTAGTTAATGGTGCTTGCCAAAGGCAAAGCTCCATTCTTATTCTCCTGCATACTTATTATTATTATTATTATTATTATTATTATTCAACACAAAATTTTGGCGCGCTACTCCTCCCGCAGCTTTTGTCCTAGACCCATGAATGAGGTGTCAAATCTACCGGCTTATTGAGGAGAGGTGTGCTATGACTTTTATAAGCGATCGGGTGTACGATGTTCGTCCGACGGGCGAAAAATCGGGCGAAAAATCCCATAGACTTAACATTGGGACGAACTTTGACAAGTCATAACTCTGGATCAAAATGTCATAGAGACAAGGGGGTGTGCTCATTTTACTCAGGCAACCAATCAGTCTATCAGGATCATTTTAAAGCTATCAAGCCACGCCCTAGCAACCATAGAGAGTACCTTAGTAACAAGCTCCATAGACTTCCATTGAAAAAGATCAAAGGAATATCTTTGGATAGGAGTGTCATACAAACATGAGGGTGGGCTCGTTTGACTCGAGGCAGCAAACCGCCAATCACAAGTAACATTAAAGACATCATAGCCACGCCTTAGCAACCATTTTAGAGCACCCTAGCAACCCAAAACATAGGCAGATATCTTCAAATCTGAATATCATAGAGGCATGGGGGTTGGTTTATATCATTCATACTGGCAAGCAGCCTTTGGAGTATCATCATTGGTAGCTGCCAAGCCACTCCTTAGCCACCAAACAGAGTACCCTAGCAACCGTTTAGCAAGATCTATATCTCTGCATCAGAGCATCATAGAGACATGGCGGTTGGCTCTGTTGACTAATGCTAGCAAACTGGACTTACAACATGCTACACATGCTAGCAGTGAATAGCTACATGCTAATAGTGATTAGCTTAGTGTTTAAACATGACACAAACTAGTAAAAATGTGTTAGCATCATGCTGGTAGCATGCTAATTGTGTTAGCATCATGGTAGTAGCATGCTAATCATGTTAGCATTATGCTACCAAACATGCTAATCATGTTAACATCTTGTTAAAAACATGCTATCAACATGGTAATCATGCTAGCATCATGCTAGCATTATGCTAATCATGTTAGCATGTTGCTTAGCATTATGCTTAACATGATTAGCATCTTGTTAAAATAATGCTAAGCAAAATGGTAATCATGTTAGCATCATGCTAAGCATTATGCTAATCATGTTAGCATGTTGCTACCGTTATGCTAACATGATTAGCATCTTGTTAAAATCATGATAGCAACATGGTTATCATGCTAGCATCATGTTAGCATTATGCTAATCATGTTAGCATGTTGCTAGCATTATGCTAACATGATTAGCATCTTGTTAAAATAATGCTAGCAACATGGTAATCATGCTAGCATCATGCTAGCATTATGGTAATCATGTTAGCATGTTGCTAGCATTATGCTAACATGATTAGCACCTTGTTTAAAACATGTTAGCAGCATGCTGAAGGTGTTAACATCATGTTAGCAACATGCTAATCATGTTAGCATCTTGATAAAAACATCCTAGCAGGACCGTAATTATGTTAGCATCATGCTAATCAAGAGTGCCGAGTTTTGCCACTGCAAGCACCATTCACATTTTCTTCAGGAAATGTACATTCTAGTTAATGGTGCTTGCCAAAGGCAAAGCTCCATTCTTATTCTGCTGCATACTTATTATTATTCTGCTTCTTCTTCTTCTTCTTCTTCTGGACAAAATTTCGGCGCGTAACTAGTCTCGCAGCTTTTGTCCTAGACCCACGAATGAGGTGTCAAATCGTGCGGATTATTCGGGAATGGTGTGCTATGACTTTTATAAGCGATCGGGTGTACGATGTTCGTCCGGCGGGCGAAAAATCGGGCGAAAAATCCCATAGACTTAACATTGCGACGAACTTTGACGAGTCATAGCTCCTAACGAGAATTTCGTAGAAACATGTGGGTCACCACGATTGAAGGGGCTGACAGGTTCTGTCAGACCATACCTCAAAATGGGGTGTAAGTTGTACCCCTGGGGCACAAGAGCTGCCCAAAGTTGCCCCATAGACATACTATGGTGAAGCCGTGCCCATGAAATGGTGTGTTTTTCCTACTATGGGAAATTACATAGGGATTTTGTATTGAACATAACTCTGGATCACAATGTCATAGAGACAAGGGGGTGGGCTCATTTCACTCAGGCAGCCAATCAGTCTCTCAGGATCATTGTGAAGCTATCAAGCCACGCCCTAGCAACCATATAGAGCACCATAGCAACAAGATCCATAGACTTCCATTCAAAAAGATCAAATGAATATCTTTGGATAGGAGTGTCATACAAACATGAGGGTGGGCTCATTTGACTCGAGGCAGCAAACCGCCAATCAAAAATCACCTTAAAGACATCTTAGCCACGCCTTAGCAACCATTTAGAGCACCCTAGCAACACAAAGCAAAGAGGGATATCTTCAAATCTGAATATCATGCAAGCATGGGGGTTGGTTTAAATCATTCATACTGGCAAGCAGCCTTTGGTGTATCATCATTGGCAGCTGCCAAGCCACTCCCTAGCAACCAAACAGAGTACCCTAGCAACCGTTTTTCAAGATGTATATCTCTGCATCAGAACATCGTAAAGACATGGGGGTTGGTTTATATTGTCAAGCAGCCTTTGGAGTATCATCATTGGTAGCTGCCAAGCCACTCCTTAGCAACCAAACAGAGTACCCTAGCAACCGTTTAGCAAGATCTATATCTCTGCATCAGAGCATCATAGAGACATGGCGGTTGGTTTATATTGTCAAGCAGCCTTTGGAGTATCATCATTGGTAGCTGCCAGGCCACTCCCTAGCAACCAACCAGATTACCCTAGCAACCGTTTTTCAAGATCCATATCTCTGCATCAGAACATCATAAAGACATGGGGGTTGGTTTATGTTGTCAAGCAGCCTTTGGAGTATCATCATTGGCAACTGCCAAGCCCCTCCCTAGCAACCAAACAGAGTACCCTAGCAACCATTTAGCGATGCCTATATCTCTGCATCAGAACATTGTAGAGACATGGGGGTTGGCTTTTTTGACTCATGCTAGCAAACTGTACTTGCAACATGCTACACATGCTAGCAGTTAATAGCTACATGCTAATAGTGATTAGCTTAGTGTTTAAACATGACACAAACTAGTAAAAATGTGTTAGCATCATGCTGGTAGCATGCTAATTGTGTTAGCATCATGGTAGTAGCATGCTAATCATGTTAGCATTATGCTACCAAACATGCTAATCATGTTAACATCTTGTTAAAAACATGCTATCAACATGGTAATCATGCTAGCATCATGCTAGCATTATGCTAATCATGTTAGCATGTTGCTAGCATTATGCTAACATGATTAGCATCTTGTTAAAATAATGCTAGCAAAATGGTAATCATGTTAGCATCATGCTAGCATTATGCTAATCATGTTAGCATGTTGCTACCGTTATGCTAACATGATTAGCATCTTGTTAAAATCATGATAGCAACATGGTTATCATGCTAGCATCATGTTAGCATTATGCTAATCATGTTAGCATGTTGCTAGCATTATGCTAACATGATTAGCATCTTGTTAAAATAATGCTAGCAACATGGTAATCATGCTAGCATCATGCTAGCATTATGGTAATCATGTTAGCATGTTGCTAGCATTATGCTAACATGATTAGCACCTTGTTTAAAACATGTTAGCAGCATGCTGAAGGTGTTAACATCATGTTAGCAACATGCTAATCATGTTAGCATCTTGATAAAAACATCCTAGCAGGACCGTAATTATGTTAGCATCATGCTAATCAAGAGTGCCGAGTTTTGCCACTGCAAGCACCATTCACATTTTCTTCAGGAAATGTACATTCTAGTATTGTAATTACTATTCACCTAGACAAAACTTTGGCGCGTAACTCGTCCCGCACCATTTGTCGTAGACCCACGAATGAGGTGTCAAATCGACCGGCTTATTGAGGAGAGGTGTGCTATGACTTTTCTAAGCGATCGGGTATACGATGTTTGCACAGCGGACGAAAAATCGTCTGAAAAATGTCCCATAGACTTAACATGGGGGCCAAATCTGTGAGATCATATCTTTGGTTTAGAAGGTCATAGAGACTTGGGGCTGGGCTCTTTTGATTCAGCCTGCCAATAAGTATTGACACGCCCTAGCAACCAATTACAGCACCCTAGCAACCGGTGCCGAATTTTGCCACTGCAAGCACCATTCACATTTTCTTCAGGAAATGTACATTCTAGTATTGTAATTACTATTCACCTGAACAAAACTTTGGCGCGTAACTAGTCCCGCACCGTTTGTCGTAGACCCACATATGAGGTGTCAAATCGACCGGCTTATTGAGGAGAGGTGTGCTATGACTTTTCTAAGCGATCGGGTGTACGATGTTCGCACAGCGTATGAAAAAAATGGCTGAAAAAACTCCCATAGACTTAACATTGGGTCAAAATCTGTGAGATCATATCTTTGGATCAGAAGGTCATAGAGACTTGGGGCTGGGCTCTTTTGATTCGGCCAGCCAATAAGTAGTGACATAGCAACTTCATAGCCACACCCTAGCAACCAATCACAGCACCCTAGCAACCGGTTCCGAATTTTTCCACTGCAAGCACCATTCACATTTTCTTCAGGAAATGTACATTCTAGTATTGTAATTACTATTCACCTGAACAAAACTTTGGCGCGTAACTCGTCTCGCAGTTTTTGACGTAGATCCACGAATGAGGTGTCAAATCGACCGGCTTATTGAGGAGAGGTGTGCTATGACTTTTCTAAGCAATCAGGTGTACGATGTTCGCACAGCGTACGAAAAAACGGCTGAAAAAACTCCCATAGACTTAACATGGGGGCCAAATCTGTGAGATCATATCTTTGGTTTAGAAGGTCATAGAGACTTGGGGCTGGGCTCTTTTGACTCGGCCTATCAAGCCGCCAATAGGTAGTTCATAGCCACGCCCTAGCAACCAATTACAGCACCCTAGCAACCGAGTCCGGTGTTTTGCCACTGCAAGCACCATTCACATTTTCTTCAGGAAATGTACATTCTAGTATTGTAATTACTATTCACCTGAACAAAACTTTGGCGCGTAACTAGTCCCGCACCGTTTGTCGTAGACCCACATATGAGGTGTCAAATCGACCGGCTTATTGAGGAGAGGTGTGCTATGACTTTTCTAAGCGATCGGGTGTACGATGTTCGCACAGCGTATGAAAAAAATGGCTGAAAAAACTCCCATAGACTTAACATTGGGTCAAAATCTGTGAGATCATATCTTTGGATCAGAAGGTCATAGAGACTTGGGGCTGGGCTCTTTTGATTCGGCCAGCCAATAAGTAGTGACATAGCAACTTCATAGCCACACCCTAGCAACCAATCACAGCACCCTAGCAACCGGTTCCGAATTTTTCCACTGCAAGCACCATTCACATTTTCTTCAGGAAATGTACATTCTAGTATTGTAATTACTATTCACCTAGACAAAACTTTGGCGCGTAACTCGTCCCGCACCGTTTGTCGTAGACCCATGAATGAGGTGTCAAATCGACCGGCTTATTGAGGAGAGGTGTGCTATGACTTTTCTAAGCGATCGGGTGTACGATGTTTGCACAGCGGACGAAAAAAAAACGGCTGAAAAAAACTCCCATAGACTTAACAATGGGTCAAAATCTGTGAGATCATAGCTTTGTATCAGAAGGTCATAGAGACTTGGAGCTGGGATCTTTTGATTCGGCCAGCCAATAAGTAGTGACACAGCAACTTCATAGCCACACCCTAGCAACCAATTACAGCACCCTAGCAACCGGTGCCGAATTTTGCCACTGCAAGCACCATTCACATTTTCTTCAGGAAATGTACATTCTAGTTAATGGTGCTTGCCAAAGGCAAAGCTCCATTCTTATTCTTCTGCATACTTATTATTCTTCTTCTTCTTCTTCTGGACACAATTTCTGCGCGCTACTCCTCCCGCAGTTTTTGTCATAGACCCATGAATGAGGTGTCAAATCGACCGGCTCATTGAGGACAGGTGTGCTATGACTTTTATAAGCGATCGGGTGTACGATGTTCGTCCGGCGGGCGAAAAAGTAGCGAAAAAAATCCCATAGACTTTGCATTGGGACAAACTTTGATGAGTAATAGCTCCTAACGAGAATTTCATAGAAACATGTGGGTTACCACGTTTGAAGAGCCTGATAGGCTCTCTCAGACCATACCTCAAAATGGGGTGTAAGTTGTACCCCTGGGGCACAAGAGCTGCCCAAAGTTGCCCCATAGACATACTATGGTGAAGCCGTGCCCATGAACCAGGAAGTACTGTGTTTTTCCTACTATGGGAAATTACATAGGGATTTTGTATTGAACATAACTCTGGATCACAATGTCATAGAGACAAGGGGGTGGGCCCATTTTACTCAGGCAACCAATCAGTCTCTCAGGATCATTGTGAAGCTATCAAGCCACGCCCTAGCAACCATATAGAGCACCATAGCAACAAGTTCCATTGACTTCCATTGAAAAAGATCAAATGAATATCTTTGGATAGAAGTGTCGTACAAACAAGAGGGTGGGCTCATTTGACTGGAGGCAGCAAACCGCCAATCACAAATCACCTTAAAGACATCATAGCCACGCCTTAGCAACCATTTAAAGCACCCCAGCAACCCAAAGCATAGGCAGATATCTTCAAATCTGAATATCATAGAGGCATTGGGGTTGGTTTATATCATTTATACTGGCAAGCAGCCTTTGGTTTATCATTACTAGCAGCTGCCAAGCCACTCCCTAGCAACCAAACAGAGTACCCTAGCAACCGTTTTGCAAGATCTATATCTCTGCATCAGAACATCATAAAGACATGGGGGTTGGTTTATATTGTCAAGCAGCCTTTGGAGTATCATCATTGGTAGCTGCCAAGCCACTCCTTAGCAACCAAACAGAGTACCCTAGCAACCGTTTAGCAAGATCTATATCTCTGCATCAGAGCATCATAGAGACATGGCGGTTGGCTCTTTTGACTCATGCTAGCAAACTGAACTTCCAACATGCTACACATGCTAGCAGTGAATAGCTACATGCTAATAGTGATTAGCTTAGGGTTTAAACATGACACAAACTAGTAAAAATGTGTTACATCATGCTGGTAACATGCTAATTGTGTTAGCATCATGCTAGTAGCATGCTAATCATGTTAGCATCATGCTAGCAAACATGCTAATTATGTTAGCATCTTGTTAAAAACATGCTAGCAACATGGTAATCATGCTAGCATCATGCTAGCATTATGCTAATCATGTTAGCATGTTGCTAGCAACATGCTAATCATGTTAGCATCTTGATAAAAACATCCTAGCAGGACGGTAATTATGTTAGCATCATGCTAATCAAGAGTGCCGAGTTTTGCCACTGCAAGCACCATTCACATTTTCTTCAGGAAATGTACATTCTAGTATTGTAATTACTATTCACCTGAACAAAACTTTGGCGCGTAACTCGTCCCGCACCGTTTGTCGTAGACCCACATATGAGGTGTCAAATCGACCGGCTTATTGAGGAGAGGTGTGCTATGACTTTTCTAAGCGATCGGGTGTACGATGTTCGCACAGTGTACGAAAAAAATGGTTGAAAAAACTCCCATAGACTTAACATTGGGTCAAAATCTGTGAGATCATATCTTTGGATCAGAAGGTCATAGAGACTTGGGGCTGGGCTCTTTTGATTCGGCCAGCCAATAAGTAGTGGCACAGCAACTTCATAGCCACGCCCTAGCAACCAATTACAGCACCCTAGCAACCGGTGCCGATTTTTGCCACTGCAAGCACCATTCACATTTTCTTCAGGAAATGTACATTCTAGTATTGTAATTACTATTCACCTGAACAAAACTTTGGCGTGTAACTCGTCCCGCACCGTTTGTCGTAGACCCACATATGAGGTGTCAAATCGACCGGCTTATTGAGGAGAGGTGTGCTATGACTTTTCTAAGCGATCGGGTGTACGATGTTCGCACAGTGTACGAAAAAAATGGTTGAAAAAACTCCCATAGACTTAACATTGGGTCAAAATCTGTGAGATCATATCTTTGGATCAGAAGGTCATAGAGACTTGGGGCTGGGCTCTTTTGATTCGGCCAGCCAATAAGTAGTGGCACAGCAACTTCATAGCCACGCCCTAGCAACCAATTACAGCACCCTAGCAACCGGTGCCGATTTTTGCCACTGCAAGCACCATTCACATTTTCTTCAGGAAATGTACATTCTAGTATTGTAATTACTATTCACCTGAACAAAACTTTGGCGCGTAACTCGTCCCGCACCGTTTGTTGTATACCCACGAATGAGGTGTCAAATCGACCGGCTTATTGAGGAGAGGTGTGCTATGACTTTTCTAAGCGATCGGGTGTACGATGTTCGCACAGTGTATGAAAAAATTGGCTGAAAAAACTCCCATAGACTTAACATTGAGTCAAAATCTATGAGATCATATCTTTGGATCAGAAGGTCATAGAGACTTGGGGCTGGGCTCTTTTGATTCGGCCAGCCAATAAGTAGTGACACAGCAACTTCATAGCCACGCCCTAGCAACCAATTACAGCACCCTAGCAACCGGTGCCGAATTTTTCCACTGCAAGCACCATTCACATTTTCTTCAGGAAATGTACATTCTAGTATTGTAATTACTATTCACCTGAACAAAACTTTGGCGCGTAACTCGTCCCGCACCGTTTGTCGTAGACCCACATATGAGGTGTCAAATCGACCGGCTTATTGAGGAGAGGTGTGCTATGACTTTTCTAAGTGATTGGGTGTACGATGTTCGCACAGCGTACAAAAAAAACGGCTGAAAAAACTCCCATAGACTTAACATGGGGTCCAAATCTGTGAGATCATATCTTTGGATCAGAAGTTCGTAGAGACTTGGGGCTGGGCTCTTTTGATTCGGCCAGCCAATAAGTAGTGACACAGCAACTTCATAGCCACGCCCTAGCAACCAATTACAGCACCCTAGCAACCGAGCAGCGAATTTTGCCACTGCAAGCACCATTCACATTTTCTTCAGGAAATGTACATTCTAGTATTGTAATTACTATTCACCTGAACAAAACTTTGGCGCGTAACTCGTCCCGCACCGTTTGTCGTAGACCCACGAATGAAGTGTCAAAGCGACCGGCTTATTGAGGAGAGGTGTGCTATGACTTTTCTAAGCGATTGGGTGTACGATGTTCGCACAGCGTACGAAAAAAAGGCTGAAAAAACTCCCATAGACTTAACATTGGGCCAAATCTGTGAGATCGTATCTTTGGTTTAGAAGGTCGTAGAGACTTGGGGCTGGGCTCTTTTGACTCGGCCTATCAAGCCGCCAATAAGTAGTGACTTCATGGCCACGCCCTAGCAACCAATTACAGCACCCTAGCAACTGAGTGGCGAATTTTGCCACTGCAAGCACCATTCACATTTTCTTCAGGAAATGTACATTCTAGTTAATGGTGCTTGCCAAAGGCAAAGCTCCATTCTTATTCTCCTGCATACTTATTATTATTATTATTATTATTATTATTATTCCACACAAAATTTTGGCGCGCTACTCCTCCCGCAGCTTTTGTCCTAGACCCATGAATGAGGTGTCAAATCGACCGGCTTATTGAGGAGAGGTGTGCTATGACTTTTATAAGCGATCGGGTGTACGATGTTCGTCCGACGGGCGAAAAATCGGGCGAAAAATCCCATAGACTTAACATTGGGACGAACTTTGACAAGTCATAACTCTGGATCACAATGTCATAGAGACAAGGGGTGGGCTCATTTTACTCAGGCAACCAATCAGTCTATCAAGATAATTTTAAAGCTATCAAGCCACGCCCTAGCAACCATAGAGAGTACCTTAGCAACAAGTTCCATAGACTTCCATTGAAAAAGATCAAAGGAATATCTTTGGATAGGAGTGTCATAGAAACATGAGGGTGGGCTCATTTGACTCGGGGCAGCAAACGGCCAATCACGAATCACCTTCAAGATATCATAGCCACGCCCTAGCAACTATTTAGAGCACCCTAGCAACTCAAAGCATAGAGGGGATATCTTCAAATCTGAACATCATAGAGGAATGGGGGTTGGTTTATATCATTCATACTGGCAAGCAGCCTTTGGTTTATCATTACTGGCAGCTGCCAAGCCACTCCCTAGCAACCAAACAGAGTACCCTAGCAACCGTTTTGCAAGATCTATATCTCTGCATCAGAACATCGTAGAGACATGGGTGTTGGTTTATATTGTCAAGCAGCCTTTGGAGTATCATCATTGGTAGCTACCAAGCCACTCCCTAGCAACCAAACAGAGTACCCTAGCAACCGTTTTGAAACACCTATATTTCTGCATCAGAACATTATAGAGACATGGCGGTTGGCTCTTTTGACTCATGCTAGCAAACTGGACTTCCACCATGCTACACATGCTAGCAGTGAATAGCTACATGCTAATAGTGATTAGCTTAAGGTTTAAACATGACACAAACTAGTAAAAATGTGTTAGAATAATGCTAGTGGCCTGTTAATTGTGTTAGCATGATGCTAGTAGCATGCTAATCATGTTAGCATCATGTTAGCAAACATGCTAATCATGTTAGCATCTTGTTAAATACATGCTAACAACATGGTAATCATGCTAGCATCATGCTAGCATTATGCTAATGATGTTAGCATGTTGCTAACATTATGCTAACATGATTAGCATCTTGTTAAAATCATGCTAACAACATGGTAATCATGCTAGCATCATGCTAGCATTATGCTAATCATGTTAGCATGTTTGCTAGCATTATGCTAACATGATTAGCATCTTGTTTAAAACATGCTAGCAGCATGCTAAGGGTGTTAGCATCATGCTAGCAACATGCTAATCATGTTAGCATGTTGCTAACATAATGCTAACATGATTAGCATTTGGTTAAAATAATGCTTGCAACATGGTAATCATGCTAGCATCATGCTAGCATTATGCTAATCATGTTAGCATGTTGCTAGCATTATGCTAACATGACTAGCATTTTGTTTAAAACATGCTAGCAGAATGCTTAGGGTGTTAGCATCATGCTAGCAACATGCTAATCATGTTAGCATCTTGTTAAAAACATGCTAGCAAAATGGTAATCATGCTAGCATCATGTTACCATTATGCTAATCATGTTAGCATGTTGCTAGCATTATGCTAACATGATTAGCATCTTGTTAAAATCATGGTAGCAACATGGTAATCATGCTAGCATCATGCTAGCATTATGCTAATCATGTTAGCATGTTTTGCTAGCATTATGCTAACATGATTAGAATCTTGCTAAAAACATGCTGGCATCATGCTATGGGTGTTAGCATCATGCTAGCAACATGCTAATCTGTTAGCATCTTGCTAAAAACATCCTAGCAGGACGGTAATTATGTTAGCATCATGCTAATCAAGAGTGCTGAGTTTTGCCACTGCAAGCACCATTCACATTTTCTTCAGGAAATGTACATTCTAGTATTGTAATTACTATTCACCTGAACAAAACTTTGGCGCGTAACTTGTCCCGCACCATTTGTCGTAGACCCAAAAATGAGGTGTCAAATCGACCGGCTTATTTAGGAGAGGTGTGCTATGACTTTTCTAAGCGATCGGGTGTACGATGTTCGCACAGCAGACGAAAAATCGTCTGAAAAAAGTCCCATAGACTTAACATGGGGACCAAATCTGTGAGATCATATCTTTGGTTTAGAAGGTCATAGAGACTTGGGGCTGGGCTCTTTTGACTTGGCCTATCAAGCCGCCAATAAGTAGTGACTTCATGGCCACGCCCTAGCAACCAACTACAGCACCCTAGCAACCGAGTGCCGAGTTTTGCCACTGCAAGCACCATTCACATTTTCTTCAGGAAATGTACATTCTAGTATTGTAATTACTATTCACCTGAACAAAACTTTGGCGCGTAACTCGTCCCGCATCGTTTGTCGTAGACCGACGAATGAGGTGTCAAATTGACCGGCTTATAGAGGAGAGGTGTGCTATGACTTTTCTAAGCGATCGGGTGTACGATGTTCGCACAGCGTACGAAAAAAATGGCTGAAACAACTCCCATAGACTTAACATGGGGTCAAAATCTGTGAGATCATATCTTTGGATCAGAAGGTCATAGAGACTTGGGGCTGGGCTCTTTTGATTCGGCCAGCCAATAAGTAGTGACACAGCAACTTCATAGCCACGCCCTATCAACCAATTACAGTACCCTAGCAACCGGTGCCGAATTTTGCCACTGCAAGCACCATTCACATTTTCTTCAGGAAATGTACATTCTAGTATTGTAATTACTATTCACCTGAACAAAACTTTGGCGCGTAACTCGTCCCGCAGTTTTTGTCGTAGACCCACGAATGAGGTGTCAAATCGACCGGCTTATTGAGGAGAGGTGTGCTATGACTTTTCTAAGCGATTAGGTGTACGATGTTCGCACAGCGTACGAAAAAACGGCTGAAAAAACTCCCATAGACTTAACATGGGGGCCAAATCTGTGAGATCATATCTTTGGTTTAGATGGTCATAGAGACTTGGGGCTGGGCTCTTTTGGCTCGGCCTATCAAGCCGCCAATAAGTAGTGACTTTATGGCCACGCCCTAGCAACCAATTACAGCACCCTAGCAACCGGTGCCGAATTTTGCCACTGCAAGCACCATTCACATTTTCTTCAGGAAATGTACATTCTAGTATTGTAATTACTATTCACCTGAACAAAACTTTGGCGCGTAACTCGTCTCGCAGTTTTTGACGTAGATCCACGAATGAGGTGTCAAATCGACCGGCTTATTGAGGAGAGGTGTGCTATGACTTTTCTAAGCAATCAGGTGTACGATGTTCGCACAGCGTACGAAAAAATGGCTGAAAAAACTCCCATAGACTTAACATGGGGGCCAAATCTGTGAGATCATATCTTTGGTTTATAAGGTCATAGAGACCTGGTGCTGGGCTCTTTTGACTCGGCCTATCAAGCCGCCAATAAGTAGTGACTTCATGGCCACGCCCTATCAACCAATTACAGCACCCTAGCAACCGAGTGCCGAATTTTGCCGCTGCAAGCACCATTCACATTTTCTTCAGGAAATGTACATTCTAGTATTGTAATTACTATTCACCTGAACAAAACTTTGGCGCGTAACTCGTCCCGCACCGTTTGTCGTAGACCCACAAATGAGGTGTCAAATCGACCGGCTTATTGAGGATAGGTGTGCTATGACTTTTCTAAGCGATCGGGTGTAGGATGTTCGCACAGCGTACGAAAAAACGGCTGAAAAAACTCCCATAGACTTAACATGGGGGCCAAATCTGTGAGATCATATCTTTGGTTTAGAAGGTCATAGAGACTTGGGGCTGGGCTCTTTTGACTCGGCCTACCAAGCCGCCAATAAGTAGTGACTTCATGTCCACGCCCTAGCAACCAATTACAGCACCCTAGCAACCGAGTCCGGTGTTTTGCCACTGCAAGCACCATTCACATTTTCTTCAGGAAATGTACATTCTAGTATTGTAATTACTATTCACCTGAACAAAACTTTGGCGCGTAACTCGTCTCGCAGTTTTTGACGTAGATCCACGAATGAGGTGTCAAATCGACCGGCTTATTGAGGAGAGGTGTGCTATGACTTTTCTAAGCAATCAGGTGTACGATGTTCGCACAGCGTACGAAAAAACGGCTGAAAAAACTCCCATAGACTTAACATGGGGGCCAAATCTGTGAGATCATATCTTTGGTTTAGAAGGTCATAGAGACTTGGGGCTGGGCTCTTTTGACTCGGCCTATCAAGCCGCCAATAGGTAGTTCATAGCCACGCCCTAGCAACCAATTACAGCACCCTAGCAACCGAGTCCGGTGTTTTGCCACTGCAAGCACCATTCACATTTTCTTCAGGAAATGTACATTCTAGTATTGTAATTACTATTCACCTGAACAAAACTTTGGCGCGTAACTCGTCTCGCAGTTTTTGACGTAGATCCACGAATGAGGTGTCAAATCGACCGGCTTATTGAGGAGAGGTGTGCTATGACTTTTCTAAGCAATCAGGTGTACGATGTTCGCACAGCGTACGAAAAAACGGCTGAAAAAACTCCCATAGACTTAACATGGGGGCCAAATCTGTGAGATCATATCTTTGGTTTAGAAGGTCATAGAGACTTGGGGCTGGGCTCTTTTGACTCGGCCTATCAAGCCGCCAATAGGTAGTTCATAGCCACGCCCTAGCAACCAATTACAGCACCCTAGCAACCGAGTCCGGTGTTTTGCCACTGCAAGCACCATTCACATTTTCTTCAGGAAATGTACATTCTAGTTAATGGTGCTTGCCAAAGGCAAAGCTCCATTCTTATTCTCCTGCATACTTATTATTATTATTATTATTATTATTATTATTCCACACAAAATTTTGGCGCGCTACTCCTCCCGCAGCTTTTGTCCTAGACCCATGAATGAGGTGTCAAATCGACCGGCTTATTGAGGAGAGGTGTGCTATGACTTTTATAAGCGATCGGGTGTACGATGTTCGTCCGACGGGCGAAAAATCGGGCGAAAAATCCCATAGACTTAACATTGGGACGAACTTTGACAAGTCATAACTCTGGATCACAATGTCATAGAGACAAGGGGGTGGGCTCATTTTACTCAGGCAACCAATCAGTCTATCAAGATAATTTTAAAGCTATCAAGCCACGCCCTAGCAACCATAGAGAGTACCTTAGCAACAAGTTCCATAGACTTCCATTGAAAAAGATCAAAGGAATATCTTTGGATAGGAGTGTCATAGAAACATGAGGGTGGGCTCATTTGACTCGGGGCAGCAAACGGCCAATCACGAATCACCTTCAAGATATCATAGCCACGCCCTAGCAACTATTTAGAGCACCCTAGCAACTCAAAGCATAGAGGGGATATCTTCAAATCTGAACATCATAGAGGAATGGGGGTTGGTTTATATCATTCATACTGGCAAGCAGCCTTTGGTTTATCATTACTGGCAGCTGCCAAGCCACTCCCTAGCAACCAAACAGAGTACCCTAGCAACCGTTTTGCAAGATCTATATCTCTGCATCAGAACATCGTAGAGACATGGGTGTTGGTTTATATTGTCAAGCAGCCTTTGGAGTATCATCATTGGTAGCTACCAAGCCACTCCCTAGCAACCAAACAGAGTACCCTAGCAACCGTTTTGAAACACCTATATTTCTGCATCAGAACATTATAGAGACATGGCGGTTGGCTCTTTTGACTCATGCTAGCAAACTGGACTTCCACCATGCTACACATGCTAGCAGTGAATAGCTACATGCTAATAGTGATTAGCTTAAGGTTTAAACATGACACAAACTAGTAAAAATGTGTTAGAATAATGCTAGTGGCCTGTTAATTGTGTTAGCATGATGCTAGTAGCATGCTAATCATGTTAGCATCATGTTAGCAAACATGCTAATCATGTTAGCATCTTGTTAAATACATGCTAACAACATGGTAATCATGCTAGCATCATGCTAGCATTATGCTAATGATGTTAGCATGTTGCTAACATTATGCTAACATGATTAGCATCTTGTTAAAATCATGCTAACAACATGGTAATCATGCTAGCATCATGCTAGCATTATGCTAATCATGTTAGCATGTTTGCTAGCATTATGCTAACATGATTAGCATCTTGTTTAAAACATGCTAACAGCATGCTAAGGGTGTTAGCATCATGCTAGCAACATGCTAATCATGTTAGCATGTTGCTAACATAATGCTAACATGATTAGCATTTGGTTAAAATAATGCTAGCAACATGGTAATCATGCTAGCATCATGCTAGCATTATGCTAATCATGTTAGCATGTTGCTAGCATTATGCTAACATGACTAGCATTTTGTTTAAAACATGCTTGCAGAATGCTTAGGGTGTTAGCATCATGCTAGCAACATGCTAATCATGTTAGCATCTTGTTAAAAACATGCTAGCAAAATGGTAATCATGCTAGCATCATGTTACCATTATGCTAATCATGTTAGCATGTTGCTAGCATTATGCTAACATGATTAGCATCTTGTTAAAATCATGGTAGCAACATGGTAATCATGCTAGCATCATGCTAGCATTATGCTAATCATGTTAGCATGTTTTGCTAGCATTATGCTAACATGATTAGAATCTTGCTAAAAACATGCTGGCATCATGCTATGGGTGTTAGCATCATGCTAGCAACATGCTAATCTGTTAGCATCTTGCTAAAAACATCCTAGCAGGACGGTAATTATGTTAGCATCATGCTAATCAAGAGTGCTGAGTTTTGCCACTGCAAGCACCATTCACATTTTCTTCAGGAAATGTACATTCTAGTATTGTAATTACTATTCACCTGAACAAAACTTTGGCGCGTAACTTGTCCCGCACCATTTGTCGTAGACCCAAAAATGAGGTGTCAAATCGACCGGCTTATTTAGGAGAGGTGTGCTATGACTTTTCTAAGCGATCGGGTGTACGATGTTCGCACAGCAGACGAAAAATCGTCTGAAAAAAGTCCCATAGACTTAACATGGGGACCAAATCTGTGAGATCATATCTTTGGTTTAGAAGGTCATAGAGACTTGGGGCTGGGCTCTTTTGACTTGGCCTATCAAGCCGCCAATAAGTAGTGACTTCATGGCCACGCCCTAGCAACCAACTACAGCACCCTAGCAACCGAGTGCCGAGTTTTGCCACTGCAAGCACCATTCACATTTTCTTCAGGAAATGTACATTCTAGTATTGTAATTACTATTCACCTGAACAAAACTTTGGCGCGTAACTCGTCCCGCATCGTTTGTCGTAGACCGACGAATGAGGTGTCAAATTGACCGGCTTATAGAGGAGAGGTGTGCTATGACTTTTCTAAGCGATCGGGTGTACGATGTTCGCACAGCGTACGAAAAAAATGGCTGAAACAACTCCCATAGACTTAACATGGGGTCAAAATCTGTGAGATCATATCTTTGGATCAGAAGGTCATAGAGACTTGGGGCTGGGCTCTTTTGATTCGGCCAGCCAATAAGTAGTGACACAGCAACTTCATAGCCACGCCCTATCAACCAATTACAGTACCCTAGCAACCGGTGCCGAATTTTGCCACTGCAAGCACCATTCACATTTTCTTCAGGAAATGTACATTCTAGTATTGTAATTACTATTCACCTGAACAAAACTTTGGCGCGTAACTCGTCCCGCAGTTTTTGTCGTAGACCCACGAATGAGGTGTCAAATCGACCGGCTTATTGAGGAGAGGTGTGCTATGACTTTTCTAAGCGATTAGGTGTACGATGTTCGCACAGCGTACGAAAAAACGGCTGAAAAAACTCCCATAGACTTAACATGGGGGCCAAATCTGTGAGATCATATCTTTGGTTTAGATGGTCATAGAGACTTGGGGCTGGGCTCTTTTGGCTCGGCCTATCAAGCCGCCAATAAGTAGTGACTTTATGGCCACGCCCTAGCAACCAATTACAGCACCCTAGCAACCGGTGCCGAATTTTGCCACTGCAAGCACCATTCACATTTTCTTCAGGAAATGTACATTCTAGTATTGTAATTACTATTCACCTGAACAAAACTTTGGCGCGTAACTCGTCTCGCAGTTTTTGACGTAGATCCACGAATGAGGTGTCAAATCGACCGGCTTATTGAGGAGAGGTGTGCTATGACTTTTCTAAGCAATCAGGTGTACGATGTTCGCACAGCGTACGAAAAAATGGCTGAAAAAACTCCCATAGACTTAACATGGGGGCCAAATCTGTGAGATCATATCTTTGGTTTATAAGGTCATAGAGACCTGGTGCTGGGCTCTTTTGACTCGGCCTATCAAGCCGCCAATAAGTAGTGACTTCATGGCCACGCCCTATCAACCAATTACAGCACCCTAGCAACCCAGTGCCGAATTTTGCCGCTGCAAGCACCATTCACATTTTCTTCAGGAAATGTACATTCTAGTTAATGGTGCTTGCCAAAGGCAAAGCTCCATTCTTATTCTGCTGCATACTTATTATTATTAATGGTGCTTGCCAAAGGCAAAGCTCCATTCTTATTCTCCTGCATACTTATTATTATTATTATTATTATTATTATTATTCCACACAAAATTTTGGCGCGCTACTCCTCCCGCAGCTTTTGTCCTAGACCCATGAATGAGGTGTCAAATCGACCGGCTTATTGAGGAGAGGTGTGCTATGACTTTTATAAGCGATCGGGTGTACGATGTTCGTCCGACGGGCGAAAAATCGGGCGAAAAATCCCATAGACTTAACATTGGGACGAACTTTGACAAGTCATAACTCTGGATCACAATGTCATAGAGACAAGGGGGTGGGCTCATTTTACTCAGGCAACCAATCAGTCTATCAAGATAATTTTAAAGCTATCAAGCCACGCCCTAGCAACCATAGAGAGTACCTTAGCAACAAGTTCCATAGACTTCCATTGAAAAAGATCAAAGGAATATCTTTGGATAGGAGTGTCATAGAAACATGAGGGTGGGCTCATTTGACTCGGGGCAGCAAACGGCCAATCACGAATCACCTTCAAGATATCATAGCCACGCCCTAGCAACTATTTAGAGCACCCTAGCAACTCAAAGCATAGAGGGGATATCTTCAAATCTGAACATCATAGAGGAATGGGGGTTGGTTTATATCATTCATACTGGCAAGCAGCCTTTGGTTTATCATTACTGGCAGCTGCCAAGCCACTCCCTAGCAACCAAACAGAGTACCCTAGCAACCGTTTTGCAAGATCTATATCTCTGCATCAGAACATCGTAGAGACATGGGTGTTGGTTTATATTGTCAAGCAGCCTTTTGAGTATCATCATTGGTAGCTACCAAGCCACTCCCTAGCAACCAAACAGAGTACCCTAGCAACCGTTTTGAAACACCTATATTTCTGCATCAGAACATTATAGAGACATGGCGGTTGGCTCTTTTGACTCATGCTAGCAAACTGGACTTCCACCATGCTACACATGCTAGCAGTGAATAGCTACATGCTAATAGTGATTAGCTTAAGGTTTAAACATGACACAAACTAGTAAAAATGTGTTAGAATAATGCTAGTGGCATGTTAATTGTGTTAGCATGATGCTAGTAGCATGCTAATCATGTTAGCATCATGTTAGCAAACATGCTAATCATGTTAGCATCTTGTTAAATACATGCTAACAACATGGTAATCATGCTAGCATCATGCTAGCATTATGCTAATGATGTTAGCATGTTGCTAACATTATGCTAACATGATTAGCATCTTGTTAAAATCATGCTAAAAACATGGTAATCATGCTAGCATCATGCTTTAGCATTATGCTAATCATGTTAGCATGTTTGCTAGCATTATGCTAACATGATTAGCATCTTGTTTAAAACATGCTAGCAGCATGCTAAGGGTGTTAGCATCATGCTAGCAACATGCTAATCATGTTAGCATGTTGCTAACATAATGCTAACATTATTAGCATTTGGTTAAAATAATGCTTAGCAACATGGTAATCATGCTAGCATCATGCTAGCATTATGCTAATCATGTTAGCATGTTGCTAGCATTATGCTAACATGACTAGCATTTTGTTTAAAAAATGCTAAGCAGCATGCTTAGGGTGTTAGCATCATGCTAGCAACATGCTAATCATGTTAGCATCTTGTTAAAAACATGCTAGCAAAATGGTAATCATGCTAGCATCATGTTACCATTATGCTAATCATGTTAGCATGTTGCTAGCATTATGCTAACATGATTAGCATCTTGTTAAAAACATGCTAACAACATGGTAATCATGCTAGCATCATGCTAGCATTATGCTAATCATGTTAGCATGTTGCTAACATTATGCTAACATGATTAGCATCTTTCTAAAAACATGCTAGCAGCATGCTAAGGGTGTTAGCATAATGCTAGCAACATGCCAATCATGTTAGCATTTTGCTAGCATTATGTTAACATGATTCGCATCTTTCTAAAAACATGTTAGCAGGATGCTAAGGGTGTTAGCATAATGCTAGCAACATGCTAATCATGTTAGCATCTTGCTAAAAACATCCTAGCAGGACGGTAATTATGTTAGCATAATGCTAATCAAGAGTGCCGAGTTTTGCCACTGCAAGCACCATTCACATTTTCTTCAGGAAATGTACATTCTAGTATTGTAATTACTATTCACCTAGACAAAACTTTGGCGCATAACTCGTCCCGCACCATTTGTCGTAGACCCACGAATGAGGTGTCAAATCGACCGGCTTATTGAGGAGAGGTGTGCTATGACTTTTCTAAGCGATCGGGTATACGATGTTTGCACAGCGGACGAAAAATCGTCTGAAAAATGTCCCATAGACTTAACATGGGGGCCAAATCTGTGAGATCATATCTTTGGTTTAGAAGGTCATAGAGACTTGGGGCTGGGCTCTTTTGATTCAGCCTGCCAATAAGTATTGACACGCCCTAGCAACCAATTACAGCACCCTAGCAACCGGTGCCGAATTTTGCCACTGCAAGCACCATTCACATTTTCTTCAGGAAATGTACATTCTAGTATTGTAATTACTATTCACCTAGACAAAACTTTGGCGCGTAACTCGTCCCGCACCGTTTGTCGTAGACCCATGAATGAGGTGTCAAATCGACCGGCTTATTGAGGAGAGGTGTGCTATGACTTTTCTAAGCGATCGGGTGTACGATGTTTGCACAGCGGACGAAAAAAACGGCTGAAAAAAACTCCCATAGACTTAACAATGGGTCAAAATCTGTGAGATCATAGCTTTGGATCAGAAGGTCATAGAGACTTGGGGCTGGGATCTTTTGATTCGGCCAGCCAATAAGTAGTGACACAGCAACTTCATAGCCACACCCTAGCAACCAATTACAGCACCCTAGCAACCGGTGCCGAATTTTGCCACTGCAAGCACCATTCACATTTTCTTCAGGAAATGTACATTCTAGTATTGTAATTACTATTCACCTAGACAAAACTTTGGCGCGTAACTCGTCCCGCACCATTTGTCGTAGACCCACGAATGAGGTGTCAAATCGACCGGCTTATTGAGGAGAGGTGTGCTATGACTTTTCTAAGCGATCGGGTATACGATGTTTGCACAGCGGACGAAAAATCGTCTGAAAAATGTCCCATAGACTTAACATGGGGGCCAAATCTGTGAGATCATATCTTTGGTTTAGAAGGTCATAGAGACTTGGGGCTGGGCTCTTTTGATTCAGCCTGCCAATAAGTATTGACACGCCCTAGCAACCAATTACAGCACCCTAGCAACCGGTGCCGAATTTTGCCACTGCAAGCACCATTCACATTTTCTTCAGGAAATGTACATTCTAGTATTGTAATTACTATTCACCTGAACAAAACTTTGGCGCGTAACTAGTCCCGCACCGTTTGTCGTAGACCCACATATGAGGTGTCAAATCGACCGGCTTATTGAGGAGAGGTGTGCTATGACTTTTCTAAGCGATCGGGTGTACGATGTTCGCACAGCGTATGAAAAAAATGGCTGAAAAAACTCCCATAGACTTAACATTGGGTCAAAATCTGTGAGATCATATCTTTGGATCAGAAGGTCATAGAGACTTGGGGCTGGGCTCTTTTGATTCGGCCAGCCAATAAGTAGTGACATAGCAACTTCATAGCCACACCCTAGCAACCAATCACAGCACCCTAGCAACCGGTTCCGAATTTTTCCACTGCAAGCACCATTCACATTTTCTTCAGGAAATGTACATTCTAGTATTGTAATTACTATTCACCTGAACAAAACTTTGGCGCGTAACTAGTCCCGCACCGTTTGTCGTAGACCCACATATGAGGTGTCAAATCGACCGGCTTATTGAGGAGAGGTGTGCTATGACTTTTCTAAGCGATCGGGTGTACGATGTTCGCACAGCGTATGAAAAAAATGGCTGAAAAAACTCCCATAGACTTAACATTGGGTCAAAATCTGTGAGATCATATCTTTGGATCAGAAGGTCATAGAGACTTGGGGCTGGGCTCTTTTGATTCGGCCAGCCAATAAGTAGTGACATAGCAACTTCATAGCCACACCCTAGCAACCAATCACAGCACCCTAGCAACCGGTTCCGAATTTTTCCACTGCAAGCACCATTCACATTTTCTTCAGGAAATGTACATTCTAGTTCTGCTTCTTCTTCTTCTTCTTCTTCTGGACAAAATTTCGGCGCGTAACTAGTCTCGCAGCTTTTGTCCTAGACCCACGAATGAGGTGTCAAATCGTGCGGATTATTCGGGAATGGTGTGCTATGACTTTTATAAGCGATCGGGTGTACGATGTTCGTCCGGCGGGCGAAAAATCGGGCGAAAAATCCCATAGACTTAACATTGCGACGAACTTTGACGAGTCATAGCTCCTAACGAGAATTTCGTAGAAACATGTGGGTCACCACGATTGAAGGGGCTGACAGGTTCTGTCAGACCATACCTCAAAATGGGGTGTAAGTTGTACCCCTGGGGCACAAGAGCTGCCCAAAGTTGCCCCATAGACATACTATGGTGAAGCCGTGCCCATGAAATGGTGTGTTTTTCCTACTATGGGAAATTACATAGGGATTTTGTATTGAACATAACTCTGGATCACAATGTCATAGAGACAAGGGGGTGGGCTCATTTCACTCAGGCAGCCAATCAGTCTCTCAGGATCATTGTGAAGCTATCAAGCCACGCCCTAGCAACCATATAGAGCACCATAGCAACAAGATCCATAGACTTCCATTCAAAAAGATCAAATGAATATCTTTGGATAGGAGTGTCATACAAACATGAGGGTGGGCTCATTTGACTCGAGGCAGCAAACCGCCAATCAAAAATCACCTTAAAGACATCTTAGCCACGCCTTAGCAACCATTTAGAGCACCCTAGCAACACAAAGCAAAGAGGGATATCTTCAAATCTGAATATCATGCAAGCATGGGGGTTGGTTTAAATCATTCATACTGGCAAGCAGCCTTTGGTGTATCATCATTGGCAGCTGCCAAGCCACTCCCTAGCAACCAAACAGAGTACCCTAGCAACCGTTTTTCAAGATGTATATCTCTGCATCAGAACATCGTAAAGACATGGGGGTTGGTTTATATTGTCAAGCAGCCTTTGGAGTATCATCATTGGTAGCTGCCAAGCCACTCCTTAGCAACCAAACAGAGTACCCTAGCAACCGTTTAGCAAGATCTATATCTCTGCATCAGAGCATCATAGAGACATGGCGGTTGGTTTATATTGTCAAGCAGCCTTTGGAGTATCATCATTGGTAGCTGCCAGGCCACTCCCTAGCAACCAACCAGATTACCCTAGCAACCGTTTTTCAAGATCCATATCTCTGCATCAGAACATCATAAAGACATGGGGGTTGGTTTATGTTGTCAAGCAGCCTTTGGAGTATCATCATTGGCAACTGCCAAGCCACTCCCTAGCAACCAAACAGAGTACCCTAGCAACCATTTAGCGATGCCTATATCTCTGCATCAGAACATTGTAGAGACATGGGGGTTGGCTTTTTTGACTCATGCTAGCAAACTGTACTTGCAACATGCTACACATGCTAGCAGTTAATAGCTACATGCTAATAGTGATTAGCTAAGTGCTAAAGTGGGATGAGAACATGCTAAGAACTCTATAGAAACTCCATAGTAACTATCTGTGCCAACTACCAACCACCTAGTAACACCATAGCATCCACCCAGGTTACCATAGCAACCGCCCAGAACACCCTAGCAACCGCCTAGCAACACCATAGTGACCACTCCAGGTACCTTAACAACTGCCTAGCAACACCTTAGCAACCACCCCAAGTACCTTAGCAACTGCCTAGCAACCACCCTGGTTACCATAGCAACCGCCTAGCAACCACCCAGAACACCATAGCAACCGCCTAGCAACGCCTTAGCAACCACCCCAAGTACCTTAGCAACTGCCTAGCAACACCCTAGCAACCACCCTGGTTACCATAGAAACCGCCTAGCAACCGCCTAGCAACCGCCTAGCAACCACCCAGAACACCCTAGCAACCGCCTAGCAACACCTTAGCAACCACCCCAAGTACCTTAGCAACTGCCTAGCAACACCCTAGCAACCACCCTGGTTACCATAGCAACCACATAGCAACCACCCAGAACACCATAGCAACCGCCTAGCAACGCCTTAGCAACCACCCCAAGTACCTTAGCAACTGCCTAGCAACACCCTAGCAACCACCCTGGTTACCATAGCAACCGCCTAGCAACCGCCTAGCAACCACCCAGAACATCCTAGCAACCGCCTAGCAACACCTTAGCAACCACCCCAAGTACCTTAGCAACCGCCTAGCAACCACCCAGGTTACCATAGCAACCGCCTAGCAACCACCCAGAACACCCTAGCAACCACCCAGGTTACCATAGCAACCGCCTAGCAACCACCCAGAACACCCTAGCAACCGCCTATCAACACCTTAGCAACCACCCAGGTTACCATAGCAATCGCCTAGCAACCACCCAGAACACCCTAGCAACCGTTTAGCAACACCTTAGCAACCACCCCAAGTACCTTAGCAACTGCCTAGCAACACCCTAGCAACCACCCAGGTTACATAGCAACCGCCTAGCAACCACCCAGAACACCCTAGCAACCACCCAGGTTACCATAGCAATCGCCTAGCAACCACCCAGAACACCCTAGCAACCGTTTAGCAACACCTTAGCAACCACCCCAAGTACCTTAGCAACTGCCTAGCAACACCCTAGCAACCACCCAGGTTACATAGCAACCGCCTAGCAACCACCCAGAACACCCTAGCAACCGCCTAGCAACCGAGTGGCGATTTTGTCACTGCAAGCACCATTCACATTTTCTTCAGGAAATGTACATTCTAGTTAATGGTGCTTGCCAAAGGCAAAGCTCCATTCTTATTCTCCTGCATACTTATTATTATTATTCTGCTTCTTCTTCTTCTTCTTCTGGACAAAATTTCTGCGCGCTACTCCTCCCGCAGCTTTTGTCGTAGACCCATGAATGAGGTGTCAAATCGACCGGCTTATTGAGGAGAGGTGTGCTATGACTTTTATAAGCGATCGGGTGTACGATGTTCGTCCAGTGGGCGAAAAATCGGGCGAAAAATCCCATAGACTTAACATTGTGATGATATTTGACGAGTCATAGCTCCTAATGAGGATTTCATAGAAACATGTGGGTTACTACGTTTGAAGGGGCTGACAGGCTCTGTCAGACCATATCTCAAAATGGGGTGTAAGTTGTACCCCTGGGGCGCAAGAGCTGCCCAAAGTTGCCCCATAGACATACTATGGTGAAGCCGTGCCCATGAACCAGGAAGTACTGTGTTTTTCCTACTATGGGAAATTACATAGGGATTTTGTATTGAACATAACTCTGGATTACAATGTCATAGAGACAAGGGGGTGGGCTCATTTTACTCAAACAACCAATCAGTCTCTCAGGATCATTGTGAAACTATCAAGCCACGCCCTAGCAAGCATATAGAGCACCTTAGTAACAAGCTCCATAGACTTCCATTGAAAAAGATCAAATGAATATCTTTGGATAGGAGTGTCATACAAACATGAGGGTGGGCTCATTTGACTCGAGGCAGCAAACCGCCAATCACAAATCACCTTAAAGACATCATAGCCACGCCTTAGCAACCATTTAGAGCACCCTAGCAACCCAAAGCATAGGCAGATATCTTCAAATCTGAATATCATAAAGGCATGGGGGTTGGTTTATATCATTCATACTGGCAAGCAGCCTTTGGTTTATCATTACTGGCAGCTGCCAAGCCACTCCCTAGCAACCAAACAGAGTACCCTAGCAACCGTTTTGCAAGATCTATATCTCTGCATCAGAACATCGTAAAGACATGGGTGTTGGTTTATATTGTCAAGCAGCCTTTGGAGTATCATCATTGGTAGCTGCCAAGCCACTCCCTAGCAACCAAACAGAGTACCCTAGCAACGATTTAGCAAGATCTATATCTCTGCATCAGAGCATCATAGAGACATGGCGGTTGGCTCTTTTGACTCATGCTAGCAAACTGGACTTCCAACATGCTACACATGCTAGCAGTGAATAGCTACATGCTAATAGTGATTAGCTTAGTGTTTAAACATGACACAAACTAGTAAAAATGTGTTAGCATCATGCTGGTAGCATGCTAATTGTGTTAGCATCATGGTAGTAGCATGCTAATCATGTTAGCATCATGCTAGCAAACATGCTAATCATGTTAGCATCTTGTTAAAAACATGCTAGCAACATGGTAATCATGCTAGCATCATGCTAGCATTATGCTAATCATGTTAGCATGTTGCTAGCATAATGCTAACATGATTAGCATCTTGTTAAAATCATGCTTTAGCAACATGGTAATCATGTTAGCATCATGCTAGCATTATGCTAATCATGTTAGCATGTTGCTAGCGTTATGCTAACATGATTAGCATCTTGTTAAAATCATGCTAGCAACATGGTAATCATGCTAGCATAATGCTAGCATTATGCTAATCATGTTAGCATGTTCCTAGCATTATGCTAACATGATTAGCACCTTGTTTAAAACATGTTAGCAGCATGCTAAGGGTGTTAGCATCATGCTAACAACATGCTAATCATGTTAGCATGTTGCTAGCATTATGCTAACATGATTAGCATCTTGTTAAAAACATCCTAGCAGGATGCTACGGGTGTTAGCATCATGCTAGTAACATGCTAATCATGTAAGCATGTTGCTCGCATTATGCTAACATGATTAGCATCTTGCTGAAAACATCCTAGCAGTATGCTAATGGTGTTAGCATCATGCTAGCATCATGCTAATCAAGAGTGCCGAATTTTGCCACTGCAAGCACCATTCACATTTTCTTCAGGAAATGTACATTCTAGTTAATGGTGCTTGCCAAAGGCAAAGCTCCATTCTTATTCTCCTGCATACTTATTATTATTCTTCTTCTTCTTCTTCCACTTTTTCGTCTGCGCGCTACTCCTCCCGCAGCTTTTGTCCTAGACCCATGAATGAGGTGTCAAATCGACCGGCCCATTGAGGAGTGGTGTGCTATGACTTTTATAAGCGATCGGGTGTACGATGTTCGTCCGGCGGGCGAAAAAGTAGCCGAAAAATCCCATAGACTTAACATTGCGACGAACTTTGACGAATCATAGCTCCTAACGAGAATTTCGTAGAAACATGTGGGTTACCACGTTTGAAGAGGCTGACAGGCTCTCTCAGACCATACCTCAAAATGGGGTGTAAGTTGTACCCCTGGGGCGCAAGAGCTGCCCAAAGTTGCCCCATAGACATACTATGGTGAAGCCGTGCCCATGAACCAGGAAGTACTGTGTTTTTCCTACTATGGGAAATTACATAGGGATTTTGTATTGAACATAACTCTGGATTGCAGTGTCATAGAGACAAGGGGGTGGGCTTATTTTACTCAGGCAACCAATCAGTCTCTCAGGATCAATGTGAAGCTATCAAGCCACGCCCTAGCAACCATATAGAGCACCTTAGTAACAAGCTCCATAGACTTCCATTGAAAAAGATCAAATTAATATTTTTGGATAGAAGTGTCATAGAAACATGAGGGTGGGCTCATTTGACTCGGGGCAGCAAACGGCCAATCACGAATCACCTTCAACACTTCATAGCCACCCCCTAGCAACCATTTAGAGCACCCTAGCAACCCAAAGCATAGAGGGATATCTTCAAATCTGAATTTCATACAGGCATGGGGGTTGATTTATATCATTCATACTGGCAAGCAGCCTTTGGTGTATCATCATTGGCAGCTGCCAAGCCACTCCCTAGCAACCAAACAGAGTACCCTAGCAACCATTTTGCAAGACCTATATCTCTGCAACAGAACATCGTAGAGACATGGGGGTTGGCTTATATTGGCAAGTAGCCTTTGGAGTGTCATCATTGGCAGCTGCCAAGCCACTCCCTAGCAACCAAACAGAGTACCCTAGCAACCATTTAGCAAGGCCTATATCTCTGCATCAGAACATCGTACAGACATGGGGGTTGGCTTTTTTGACTCATGCTAGCAAACTGTACTTGCAACATGCTACACATGCTAGCAGTGAATAGCTACATGCTAATAGTGATTAGCTAAGTGCTAAAGTGGGCTGAGAACATGCTAAGAACTCTATAGAAACTCCATAGTAAGTATCTGTGACAACTCCCAACCACCTAGTAACACCATAGCAACCACCCAGGTTACCATAGCAACCGCCTAGCAACCACCCAGAACACCCTAGCAACCGCCTAGCAACACCTTAGCAACCACCCCAAGTACCTTAGCAACCGCCTAGCAACACCCTAGCAACCACCCAGGTTACCATAGCAACCGCATAGCAACCACCTAGCAACCGCCTAGCAACACCTTAGCAACCACCCCAAGTACCTTAGCAACTGCCTAGCAACACCCCAGCAACCACCCAGGTTACCATAGCAACCACCTAGCAACCGCCTAGCAACACGTTAGCAACCACCCCAAGTACCTTAGCAACTGCCTAGCAACACCCCAGCAACCACCCAGGTTACCATAGCAACCGCATAGCAACCGCCTAGCAACACCTTAGCAACCACCCCAAGTACCTTAGCAACTGCCTAGCAACACCCCAGCAACCACCCAGGTTACCATAGCAACCGCCTAGCAACCACCCAGAACACCCTAGCAACCGCCTAGCAACACCTTAGCAACCACCCCAAGTACCTTAGCAACCGCCTAGCAACACCCTAGCAACCACCCAGGTTACCATAGCAACCGCATAGCAACCACCTAGCAACCGCCTAGCAACACCTTAGCAACCACCCCAAGTACCTTAGCAACTGCCTAGCAACACCCCAGCAACCACCCAGGTTACCATAGCAACCGCATAGCAACCGCCTAGCAACACCTTAGCAACCACCCCAAGTACCTTAGCAACTGCCTAGCAACACCCCAGCAACCACCCAGAACACCCTATCAACCGCCTAGCAACACCTTAGAAACCACACCAAGTACCTTAGCAACCGCCTAGCAACCGAGTGGCGATTTTGCCACTGCAAGCACCATTCACATTTTCTTCAGGAAATGTACATTCTAGTATTGTAATTACTATTCACCTGAACAAAACTTTGGCGCGTAACTCGTCCCGCACCGTTTGTCCTAGACCCACAAATGAGGTGTCAAATCGACCGGCTTATTGAGGAGAGGTGTGCTATGACTTTTCTAAGCGATCGGGTGTACGATGTTCGCACAGCGTACGAAAAAAATGGCTGAAAAAACTCCCATAGACTTAACATTGGGTCAAAATCTGTGAGATCATATCTTTGGATCAGAAGGTCATAGAGACTTGGGGCTGGGCTCTTTTGATTCGGCCAGCCAATAAGTAGTGGCACAGCAACTTCATAGCCACGCCCTAGCAACCAATTACAGCACCCTAGCAACCGAGTCCGGTGTTTTGCCACTGCAAGCACCATTCACATTTTCTTCAGGAAATGTACATTCTAGTATTGTAATTACTATTCACCTGAACAAAACTTTGGCGCGTAACTCGTCCCGCACCGTTTGTCCTAGACCCACAAATGAGGTGTCAAATCGACCGGCTTATTGAGGAGAGGTGTGCTATGACTTTTCTAAGCGATCGGGTGTACGATGTTCGCACAGCGTACGAAAAAAATGGCTGAAAAAACTCCCATAGACTTAACATTGGGTCAAAATCTGTGAGATCATATCTTTGGATCAGAAGGTCATAGAGACTTGGGGCTGGGCTCTTTTGATTCGGCCAGCCAAGATGTAGTGACACAGCAACTTCATAGCCACGCCCTAGCAACCAATTACAGCACCCTAGCAACCGAGTGGCGAATTTTGCCACTGCAAGCACCATTCACATTTTCTTCAGGAAATGTACATTCTAGTATTGTAATTACTATTCACCTGAACAAAACTTTGGCGCGTAACTCGTCTCGCAGTTTTTGACGTAGATCCACGAATGAGGTGTCAAATCGACCGGCTTATTGAGGAGAGGTGTGCTATGACTTTTCTAAGCAATCAGGTGTACGATGTTCGCACAGCGTACGAAAAAATGGCTGAAAAAACTCCCATAGACTTAACATGGGGGCCAAATCTGTGAGATCATATCTTTGGTTTATAAGGTCATAGAGACCTGGTGCTGGGCTCTTTTGACTCGGCCTATCAAGCCGCCAATAAGTAGTGACTTCATGGCCACGCCCTATCAACCAATTACAGCACCCTAGCAACCGAGTGCCGAATTTTGCCACTGCAAGCACCATTCACATTTTCTTCAGGAAATGTACATTCTAGTATTGTAATTACTATTCACCTGAACAAAACTTTGGCGCGTAACTAGTCCCGCACCGTTTGTCGTAGACCCACATATGAGGTGTCAAATCGACCGGCTTATTGAGGAGAGGTGTGCTATGACTTTTCTAAGCGATCGGGTGTACGATGTTCGCACAGCGTATGAAAAAAATGGCTGAAAAAACTCCCATAGACTTAACATTGGGTCAAAATCTGTGAGATCATATCTTTGGATCAGAAGGTCATAGAGACTTGGGGCTGGGCTCTTTTGATTCGGCCAGCCAATAAGTAGTGACATAGCAACTTCATAGCCACACCCTAGCAACCAATCACAGCACCCTAGCAACCGGTTCCGAATTTTTCCACTGCAAGCACCATTCACATTTTCTTCAGGAAATGTACATTCTAGTTAATGGTGCTTGCCAAAGGCAAAGCATCAGTATTATTATTGCTCATACTTATTATTATAATTATTTTTCTGGACAAAAGTTTGGCGCGCTACTCCTCCCGCAGTTTTTGTCCTAGACCCATGAATGAGGTGTCAAATCGACCGGCTCATTGAGGAGACCTGTGCTATGACTTTTATAAGCGATCGGGTGTACGTTGTTCGTCCGGCGGGCGAAAAAGTAGCGAAAAAAATCCCATAGACTTTGCATTGTGACAAACTTTGACGAGTCATAGCTCTGAGCGAGAATTTCGTAGAAACATGTGGGTTACCATGTTTGAAGAGGCTGACAAGCTCTGTCAGACCATACCTCAAAATGGGGTGTAAGTTGTACCCCTGGGGCACAAGAGCTGCCCAAAGTTGCCCCATAGACATACTATGGTGAAGCCGTGCCCATGAACCAGGAAGTACTGTGTTTTTCCTACTATGGGAAATTACATAGGGATTTTGTATTGAACATAACTCTGGATCACAATGACATAGAGACAAGGGGGTGGGCTCATTTTACTCAGGCAACCAATCAGTCTCTCAGGATCATTGTGAAGCTATCAAGCCACGCCCTAGCAACCATATAGAGCACCATAGCAACAAGTTCCATAGACTTCCATTGAAAAAGATCAAAGGAATATCTTTGGATAGAAGTGTCATAGGAACATGAGGGTGGGCTCATTTGACTCGGGGCAGCAAACGGCCAATCACAAATCACCTTCAAGACTTCATAGCCACGCCCTAGCAACCATTTAGAGAATCCTAGCAACCCAAAGCATAGAGGGATTTCTTCAAATCTGAATATCATAGAGGCATGGGGGTTGGTTTATATCATTCATACTGGCAAGCAGCCTTTGGTGTATCATCATTGGTAGCTGCCAAGCCACTCCCTAGCAACCAAACAGAGTACCCTAGCAACTGTTTTGCAACACCTATATCTCTGCATCAGAACATCGTACAGACATGGGGGTTGGTTTATATTGTCAATCAGCCTTTGGAGTATCATCATTGGCAGCTGCTAAGCCACTCCCTAGCAACCAAACAGAGTACCCTAGCAACCGTTATGCAACACCTATATCTCTGCATCAGAACATCATAGAGACATGGCGGTTGGCTCTTTTGACTAATGCTAGCAAACTGGACTTCCAACATGCTACACATGCTAGCAGTGAATAGCTACATGCTAATAGTGATTAGCTTAGGCTTTAAACATGACACAAACTAGTAAAAATGTGTTAGCATCATGCTGGTAGCATGCTAATTGTGTTAGCATTATGCTAGTAGCATGCTAATCATGTTAGCATCATGCTAGCAAACATGCTAATCATGTTAGCATCTTGTTAAAAACATGCTAACATTATGCTAATCATGTTAGCATGTTGCTAGCATTATGCTAACATGTTAGCAGCATGCTAAGGGTGTTAGCATCATGCTAGCAACATTCTAATCATGTTAGCATCTTGCTAAAAACATCCTAGCAGGACGGTAATTATGTTAGCATAGTTTTGCCACTGCAAGCACCATTCACATTTTCTTCAGGAAATGTACATTCTAGTATTGTAATTACTATTCACCTGAACAAAACTTTGGCGCGTAACTTGTCCCGCACCGTTTGTAGTAGACCCACGAATGAGGTGTCAAATCGACCGGCTTATTGAGGAGAGGTGTGCTATGACCTTTCTAAGCGATCGGGTGTACGATGTTCGCACAGCATACAAAAAAAACGGCTGAAAAAACTCCCATAGACTTAACATTGGGTCAAAATCTGTGATATCATATCTTTGGATCAGAAGGTCATAGAGATTTGGGGCTGGGCTCTTTTGATTCGGCCAGCCAATAAGTAGTGACACAGCAACTTCATAGCCACGCCCTAGCAACCAATTACAGCACCCTAGCAACCGGGGCCGAATTTTGCCACTGCAAGCACCATTCACATTTTCTTCAGGAAATGTACATTCTAGTTAATGGTGCTTGCCATAGGCAAAGCTCCATTCTTATTATTGCTCATACTTATTATTATAATTATTTTTCTGGACAAAAGTTTGGCGCGCTACTCCTCCCACAGTTTTTGTCCTAGACCAATGAATCAGGTGTCAAATCGACCGGCTTATTGAGGAGACCTGTGCTATGACTTTTATAAGCGATCGGGTGTACGATTTTCGTCCAGCGGGCGAAAAAGTAGCGAAAAAAATCCCATAGACTTTGCATTGCGACAAATTTTGACGAGTTATTGCTCCGAGTGAGAATTTCGTAGAAACATGTGGGTTACCACGTTTGAAGAGGCTAGCAAGCTCTGTCAGGCCATACCTCAAAACTGGGTGTAAGTTGTACCCCTGGGGCGCAAGAGCTGCCCAAAGTTGCCCCATAGACATACTATGGTGAAGCCGTGCCCATGAACCAGGAAGTACTGTGTTTTTCCTACTATGGGAAATTACATAGGGATTTTGTATTGAACATAACTCTGGATCACAATGTCTTAGAGACAAGGGGGTGGGCTCATTTTACTCAGGCAACCAATCAGTCTCTCAGGATCATTGTGAAGCTATCAAGCCACGCCCTAGCAACCATATAGAGCACCATAGCAACAAGTTCCATAGACTTCCATTGAAAAAGATCAAATGAATATCTTTGGATAGGAGTGTCATAGAAACATGAGGGTGGGCTCATTTGACTCGGGGCAGCAAACGGCCAATCACGAATCACCTTCAACACTTCATAGCCACGCCCTAGCAACCATTTAGAGCACCCTAGCAACCCAAAGCATAGAGGGGATATCTTCAAATCTGAATATCATACAGGCATGGGGGTTGGTTTATATCATTCATACTGGCAAGCAGCCTTTGATGTATCATCATTGGCAGCTGCCAAGCCACTCCCTAGCAACCAAACAGAGTACCCTAGCAACCGTTTTTCAAGATGTATATCTCTGCATCAGAACATCGTACAGACATGGGGGTTGGTTTATATTGTCAAGCAGCCTTTGGAGTATCATCATTGGCAGCTGCCAAGCCACTCCCTAGCAACCAAACAGAGTACCCTAGCAACTGTTTAGCAAGACCTATATCTCTGCATCAGAGCATCATAGAGACATGGCGGTTGGCTCTTTTGACTCATGCTAGCAATCTGGACTTCCAACATGATACACATGCTAGCAGTGAATAGCTGCATGCTAATAGTGATTAGCTTAGGGTTTAAACATGACACAAACTAGTGAAAATGTGTTAGCATGATGATAGTAGCATGCTAATCATGTTAGCAAACATGCTAATCATGTTAGCATGTTGTTAACATTATGCTAACATGGTTAGCATCTTGCTAAAAACATGTTAACAGTATGCTACGGGTGTTAACATCATGGTGGCAACATGCTAATCATGTTAGCATGTTGCTAGCATTATGCTAACATGATTAGCATCTTGGTAAACACATCTTAGCAATATGCTAAGGGTGTTAGCATCATGCTACCATCATGCTAATCAAGAGTGCCGAGTTTTGCCACTGCAAGCACCATTCACATTTTCTTCAGGAAATGTACATTCTAGTATTGTAATTACTATTCACCTGAACAAAACTTTGGCGTGTAACTCGTCCTGCACCTTTTGTCATAGACCCACAAATGAGGTGTCAAATCGACCGGCTTATTGAGGAGAGGTGTGCTATGACTTTTCTAAGCGATCGGGTGTACGATGTTCGCACAGCGTACGAAAAAATCGGCTGAAAAAACTCCCATAGACTTAACATTGGGTCAAAATCTGTGATATCATATCTTTGGATCAGAAGGTCATAGAGACTTGGGACTGGGCTCTTTTGATTCGGCCAGCCAATAAGTAGTGACACAGCAACTTCATAGCCACGCCCTAGCAACCAATTACAGCACCCTAGCAACCGGGGCCGAATTTTGCCACTGCAAGCACCATTCACATTTTCTTCAGGAAATGTACATTCTAGTTATTATTATTCTTCTTAGACTAAATTTCTAAATGCTACTCCTCCTAGACTGTTCAAGCTACAACCACCAAACTCGGACTAGACCTTCAGACTGTTCTGACTTAATGTGCTATATCTTTTTAGACTGATCCGACTTACGGTTTTCCTAAAAATGCTGATTAAAACCGAAAAAAAAACTCCCATTGACTCCCATTGAAAATCTGAACATTCCATCAAACTCCAACTGTCAAAAATTCAAATCTAAACACACTGAAGCCCATTGAACTCAATGAAGCTTCCATTCTATGTACTATTACTGAGCCATTCAAACTCATTCAAACTCATCTATCTATCTATCTATCTATCTATCTATTTATCTATCTATCACTTCTCATCTATCAATCTATCTATCTATCACTTCTCATCTATCTCTCTTCTCATCAATCTCTCTATCTCTGTATCTCTCTTCTCATCTATCACTTCTCATCTATCTCTCTTCTCATCTATCTCTCTATCTCTCTACTCATCTATCACTTCTCATCTATCTATCTATCTATCTATCTATCTATCTATCTATCTATCTATCATTCAAACACATCTATCTATGTATCTATGTATCTATCTATCCCTTCTCATCTATCTATCTATCTATCTATCTATCTATCTATCTATCTATCTATCTATCTATCTATCTTCTCATCTATCTCTCTTCTCATCTATCACTTCTCATCTATCTATCTATCTATCTATCTATCTATCTATCTATCTATCTATCTATCTATCTATCACTTCTCATCTATCTCTCTTCTCATCTATCTATCATTCAAACTCATCTATCTATCTATCTATCTATCTATCTATCTATCTATCTATCTATCTATCTATCTATCTATCTCTCTTCTCATCTATCTATCTATCTTCTCATCTACCACTTCTCATCTATCTCTCTTCTCATCTATCTCTCTATCTCTCTTCTCATCTATCTCTCTTCTCATCTATCTATCTATCTTCTCATCTATCACTTCTCATCTATCTCGCTTCTCATCTATCTCTCTTCTCATCTGTTACTTCTCATCTATCTCTCTTCTCATCTATCTCTCTTCTCATCTATGACTTCTCATCTATGACATCTCATCTATCTATCTATCAACTCATTCAAATTCATAAACTCTATCTATCTATGATCAACTCTCATAGCAACCACCCAAAACAACCTAGCAACCACCCAGAACACCATGGCAACTGCATAGCAACAACACAAATCACCCTGGCATCATCCAAGCAACCAACCTGGGTACAATAGCAACCGCATAGCAACACCATGGCAACCACCCCGAGTACCCTAGCAACAGCATAGCAACACCATAGCAACCACCCCGAGTACCCTAGCAACACCATAGCAACACCATAGCAACCACCCCGAGTACCCTAGCAACCGCATAGCAACACCATAGCAACCACCCCGAGTACCCTAGAAACACCATAGCAACAACCCCGAGTACCTTAGCAACCGCATAGCAACACCCTAGCAACCACCCCGAGTACCCTAGCAACCGCATAGCAACACCCTAGAAACCACCCCGAGTACCATAGCAACACCATAGCAACCACCCCGAGTACCTTAGCAACCGCATAGTAACACCCTAGCAACCACCCCGAGTACCCTAGCAACCGCTTAGCAACCACCCCAAGTATCTTAGCAACCGCATAGCAACACCTTAGCAACTTCCCAGAGTACCCTAACAACCGCATAGCAACACCTTAGCAACCGCCCCGTGTACCCTAGCAACCGCATAGCAACCGCCCCGAGTACCCTAGCAACCGCATAGCAACCCCATAGCAACCGCCCCGAGTACCTTAGCAACCGCCCCGAGTACCCTAGCAACCGCATAGCAACACCTTAGCAACCGCCTCGAGTACCCTAGCAACCACATAGCAACACCCTAGCAACCACCCCGAGTACCCTAGCAACCGCATAGCAACACCTTAGCAACCACCCCGAGTACCCTAGCAACCGCATAGCAACACCCTAGCAACCACCCCGAGTACCCTAGCAACCTTATAGCAACACCATAGCAACCACCCCAAGTACCCTAGCAACTGCATAGCAACACCTTAGCAACCGCCCAGAGTACCCTAGCAACCGCAGGGCAACACCTTAGCAACCACCCCGAGTACCCTAGCAACCGCATAGCAACACCTTAGCAACCACCCCGAGTACCCTAGCAACCGCATAGCAACCACCCCGAGTACCCTAGCAACCGCATAGCAACACCTTAGCAACCACCCCGAGTACCCTAGCAACCGCATAGCAACACCCTAGCAACCACCCCGAGTACCCTAGCAACCGTATAGCAACACCATAGCAACCACCCCAAGTACCCTAGCAACTGCATAGCAACACCTTAGCAACCGCCCAGAGTACCCTAGCAACCGCATGGCAACACCTTAGCAACCACCCCGAGTACCCTAGCAACCGCATAGCAACACCTTAGCAACCACCCGAGTACCCTAGCAACCGCATAGCAACACCCTAGCAACCACCCCGAGTACCCTAGCAACCGCATAGCAATACCTTAGCAACCACCCCGAGTACCCTAGCAACTGCATAGCAACACCTTAGCAACCACCCCGAGTACCCTAGCAACCGCATAGCAACACCTTAGCAACCACCCCGAGTACCTTATCTATCTATCTATTAAAACTCATTCAAACTCATGAACTAAAACTCATCAAATTTATCTATCTACTAAAACTCATTCAAACTCATAACTTTAAAACTTTAAACTTTATAAACTACTTTAAAATTTCTGGACCAACTTTTTCAAGCCAACTTAAAGTTTGTCTACAAACTTTTTAATCTAGTTATATATTGATTCACAACCTAGGGAGCTTGGGAGCTGATTGAAACGCAGGGCCAGTCTCACATGAGAACTCCGGTCTTGAACGCGTGATATCGCGTTGTTTCCTTGTCAGGTCTCGCGTGTGTTTGGTTGTGAAACGTAGTTTGCGTGCCAGACAGAGTTGTCGGCGATTCTTCCTATTGTAAGTCACGCAGTGTGAAATCTTCTGTCGCCGATCCATCAGTTTGAACACAGCAGCGACTGAATGCTGGCCAAGATAGTCATGCAGTGTGAAAAGAACAATGACCCGACTACTTTGAAAATCGTGCAGTCTGAACTCGGCTTAAATATCTGGACCTGTCGGCGATTCAAAATCCTGCAGTGTGAAAAGTGTTCTGACTGAAAACTACATCGGCGATGACTGGCAGCCAATGAGACAGCCAGATACAGAGCAGCGTGGAGTTCGGGGAGGAGTTATAGACCACAACATCAGCAAGCATGGCTTCATTCACATAAACATTACAATTCTATCAAACAGAAACAAAGCACAAACATTTGCTTGACCATCCGCAACAGCAGCACATTGAAAAGTTATGTATTTAGCTCCAACTGTCATTGCAGAACACACAATCCTTGTACTTTGCGTCTCCCCAAACATTTCCTCCATATTCTTCTTTTCTTTGTATTGTTTTCGCTGCAGTTCAGCACTGCGGTCATGCCATCTGCGCTTCGGAGAAACGTGGTCACGCCATCTATGCTTTAAAATGTATTGCGCGTCTACATGAGGTTGCGTGGTAGGTGTTTCGTGTCGGTAAAAATATTTTTAAAATTCATTTAAAAAATAAATAAAATCAAACTGTTTACTGCAAACTTCACATGATTCTTGTTATACATGTTCCCAAGAACCACTCTTGTGATTTTCATGTTCTTTTACTGTTTTATTATTTAATAATTACATGCCAAATTTATGACAAATATGGTTTATGTTGCTACACAGACATTTAAAATATTCATAAAAATATGAAATCAATTTGTTTTCTGCAAACTTCACATGATTCTTGTTCTACATCTCCCCAAGAACCACTGTGATGATTTTCATGTTCTTTTACTGTTTTATTATTTAATAATTACATGCCAAATTTATGACATATATGGTTTATGTTGCTACACAGACATTTAAAAATTCATAAAAATATGAAATCAATTTGTTTTCTGCAAACTCCACCTGATTCTTGTTCTACATCTCCCCAAGAACCACTGTGGTGATTTTCATGTTCTTTTACTGTTTTATTATTTAATAATTACATGCCAAATTTATGACATATATGGTTTACGTTGCTACACAGACATTTAAAAATTCATAAAAATATGAAATCAATTTGTTTTCTGCAAACTCCACCTGATTCTTGTTCTACATCTCCCCAAGAACCACTGTGGTGATTTTCATGTTCTTTTACTGTTTTATTATTTAATAATTACATGCCAAAGTTATGACAAATATGGTTTGCGTTGCTATACAGACACATTTTAAAAATTCATAAAAATATGAAATCAATTTGTTTTCTGCAAACTTCACATGATTCTTGTTCTACATCTCCCCAAGAACCACTGTGGTGATTTTCATGTTCTTTTACTGTTTTATTATTTAATAATTACATGTCAAAGATATGACAAATATGGTTTGCTATACAGACACATTTAAAAATTAATAAAAATATGAAATCAATTTGTTTTCTGCAAACTCCACCTGATTCTTGTTCTACATCTCCCCAAGAACCACTGTGGTGATTTTCATGTTCTTTTACTGTTTTATTATTTAATAATTACATGCCAAAGTTATGACATATATGGTTTATGTTGCTATACAGACACATTTTAAAAATTCATAAAAATATGAAATCAATTTGTTTTCTGCAAACTCCACCTTATTCTTGTTCTACATCTCCCCAAGAACCACTCTGATGATTTGCATGTTCTTTTACTGTTTTATTATTTAATAATTACATGTCAAAGATATGACAAATATGGTTTGCTATACACACATTTAAAAATGAATAAAAATATGAAATCAATTTGTTTTCTGCAAACTCCACCTGATTCTTGTTCTACATCTCCCCAAGAACCACTGTGGTGATTTTCATGTTCTTTTACTGTTTTATTATTTAATAATTACATGCCAAAGTTATGACATATATGGTTTATGTTGCTATACAGACACATTTTAAAAATTCATAAACATATGAAATCAATTTGTTTTCTGCAAACTCCACCTTATTCTTGTTCTACATCTCCCCAAGAACCACTGTGGTGATTTTCATGTTCTTTTACTGTTTTATTATTTAATAATTACATGCCAAATTTATGACAAATATGGTTTACGTTGCTATACAGACACATTTTAAAAATTCATAAAAATATGAAATCAATTTGTTTTCTGCAAACTTCACATGATTCTTGTTCTACATCTTCCCAAGAACCACTGTGGAGATTTTCATGTTCTTTTACTGTTTTATTATTTAATAATTACATGCCAAATTTATGACATATATGGTTTACGTTGCTACACAGACATTTAAAAATTCATAAAAATATGAAATCAATTTGTTTTCTGCAAATTCCACCTGATTCTTGTTCTACATCTCCCCAAGAACCACTGTTGTGATTTTCATGTTGTTTTACTGTTTTATTATTTAATAATTACATGCCAAATTTATGACATATATGGTTTACGTTGCTATACAGACACATTTAAAAAATTCATAAAAATATGAAATCAATTTGTTTTCTGCAAATTCCACCTGATTCTTGTTCTACATCTCCACAAGAACCACTGTTGTGATTTTCATGTTCTTTTACTGTTTTATTATTTAATAATTACATGCCAAATTTATGACATATATGGTTTACGTTGCTATACAGACACATTTAAAAAATTCATAAAAATATGAAATCAATTTGTTTTCTGCAAATTCCACCTGATTCTTGTTCTACATCTCCCCAAGAACCACTGTGGTGATTTTCATGTTCTTTTACTGTTTTATTATTTAATAATTACATGCCAAATTTATGACATATATGGTTTACGTTGCTATACAGACACATTTTAAAAATTCATAAAAATATGAAATCAATTTGTTTTCTGCAAACTTCACATGATTCTTGTTCTACATCTTCCCAAGAACCACTGTGGTGATTTTCATGTTCTTTTACTGTTTTATTATTTAATAATTACATGCCAAATTTATGACATATATGGTTTATGTTGCTACACAGACATTTAAAAATTCATAAAAATATGAAATCAATTTGTTTTCTGCAAACTCCACCTGATTCTTGTTCTACATCTCCCCAAGAACCACTGTGGTGATTTTCATGTTCTTTTACTGTTTTATTATTTAATAATTACATGCCAAAGTTATGACAAATATGGTTTACGTTGCTATACAGACACATTTTAAAAATTCATAAAAATATGAAATCAATTTGTTTTCTGCAAACTTCACATGATTCTTGTTCTACATCTCCCCAAGAACCACTGTGGTGATTTTCATGTTCTTTTACTGTTTTATTATTTAATAATTACATGCCAAAGTTATGACAAATATGGTTTACGTTGCTATACAGACACATTTAAAAAATTAATAAAAATGTGAAATAAATTTGTTTACTGCAAACTCCACCTGATTCTTGTTCTACATCTCCCCAAGAACCACTCTGATGATTTTCATATTCTTTTACTGTTTTATTATTTAATAATTACATGTCAAAGATATGACAAATATGGTTTGCTATACAGACACATTTAAAAATTAATAAAAATATGAAATCAATTTGTTTTCTGCAAACTCCACCTGATTCTTGTTCTACATCTCCCCAAGAACCACTGTGGTGATTTTCATGTTCTTTTACTGTTTTATTATTTAATAATTACATGCCAAAGTTATGACATATATGGTTTATGTTGCTATACAGACACATTTTAAAAATTCATAAAAATATGAAATCAATTTGTTTTCTGCAAACTCCACCTTATTCTTGTTCTACATCTCCCCAAGAACCACTCTGATGATTTGCATGTTCTTTTACTGTTTTATTATTTAATAATTACATGCCAAAGTTATGACATATATGGTTTACGTTGCTATACAGACACATTTAAAAAATTCATAAAAATATGAAATCAATTTGTTTTCTGCAAATTCCACCTGATTCTTGTTCTACATCTCCCCAAGAACCACTGTGGTGATTTTCATGTTCTTTTACTGTTTTATTATTTAATAATTACATGCCAAATTTATGACATATATGGTTTACGTTGCTATACAGACACATTTTAAAAATTCATAAAAATATGAAATCAATTTGTTTTCTGCAAACTTCACATGATTCTTGTTCTACATCTTCCCAAGAACCACTGTGGTGATTTTCATGTTCTTTTACTGTTTTATTATTTAATAATTACATGCCAAATTTATGACATATATGGTTTATGTTGCTACACAGACATTTAAAAATTCATAAAAATATGAAATCAATTTGTTTTCTGCAAACTCCACCTGATTCTTGTTCTACATCTCCCCAAGAACCACTGTGGTGATTTTCATGTTCTTTTACTGTTTTATTATTTAATAATTACATGCCAAAGTTATGACAAATATGGTTTACGTTGCTATACAGACACATTTTAAAAATTCATAAAAATATGAAATCAATTTGTTTTCTGCAAACTTCACATGATTCTTGTTCTACATCTCCCCAAGAACCACTGTGGTGATTTTCATGTTCTTTTACTGTTTTATTATTTAATAATTACATGCCAAAGTTATGACAAATATGGTTTACGTTGCTATACAGACACATTTAAAAAATTAATAAAAATGTGAAATAAATTTGTTTACTGCAAACTCCACCTGATTCTTGTTCTACATCTCCCCAAGAACCACTCTGATGATTTTCATATTCTTTTACTGTTTTATTATTTAATAATTACATGTCAAAGATATGACAAATATGGTTTGCTATACAGACACATTTAAAAATTAATAAAAATATGAAATCAATTTGTTTTCTGCAAACTCCACCTGATTCTTGTTCTACATCTCCCCAAGAACCACTGTGGTGATTTTCATGTTCTTTTACTGTTTTATTATTCAATAATTACATGCCAAAGTTATGACATATATGGTTTATGTTGCTATACAGACACATTTTAAAAATTCATAAAAATATGAAATCAATTTGTTTTCTGCAAACTCCACCTTATTCTTGTTCTACATCTCCCCAAGAACCACTCTGATGATTTGCATGTTCTTTTACTGTTTTATTATTTAATAATTACATGTCAAAGATATGACAAATATGGTTTGCTATACACACATTTAAAAATTAATAAAAATATGAAATCAATTTGTTTTCTGCAAACTCCACCTGATTCTTGTTCTACATCTCCCCAAGAACCACTGTGGTGATTTTCATGTTCTTTTACTGTTTTATTATTTAATAATTACATGCCAAAGTTATGACATATATGGTTTATGTTGCTATACAGACACATTTTAAAAATTCATAAAAATATGAAATCAATTTGTTTTCTGCAAACTCCACCTTATTCTTGTTCTACATCTCCCCAAGAACCACTGTGGTGATTTTCATGTTCTTTTACTGTTTTATTATTTAATAATTACATGCCAAATTTATGACAAATATGGTTTACGTTGCTATACAGACACATTTTAAAAATTCATAAAAATATGAAATCAATTTGTTTTCTGCAAACTTCACATGATTCTTGTTCTACATCTTCCCAAGAACCACTGTGGTGATTTTCATGTTCTTTTACTGTTTTATTATTTAATAATTACATGCCAAATTTATGACATATATGGTTTACGTTGCTACACAGACATTTAAAATATTCATAAAAATATGAAATCAATTTGTTTTCTGCAAACTTCACCTGATTCTTGTTCTACATCTCCACAAGAACCACTGTGGTGATTTTCATGTTCTTTTACTGTTTTATTATTTAATAATTACATGCCAAAGTTATGAAAAATATGGTTTATGTTGCTATACAGACACATTTAAAAAATAAAAATGTGAAATCAATTTGTTTTCTGCAAACTCCACCTGATTCTTGTTCTACATCTCCCCAAGAACCACTGTGATGATTTTCATGTTCTTTTACTGTTTTATTATTTAATAATTACATGCCAAAGTTATGACAAATATGGTTTACGTTGCTATACAGACACATTTAAAAAAATAATAAAAATGTCAAATAAATTTGTTTTCTGCAAACTCCACCTGATTCTTGTTCTACATCTCCCCAAGAACCACTCTGATGATTTTCATGTTCTTTTTTCATGTTCTTTTACTGTTTTATTATTTAATAATTACATGCCAAAGTTATGACAAATATGGTTTATGTTGCTATACAGACATTTTAAAAATTCATAAAAATATGAAATCAATTTGTTTTCTGCAAATTCCACCTGATTCTTGTTCTACATCTCCACAAGAACCACTGTGGTGATTTTCATGTTCTTTTACTGTTTTATTATTTAATAATTAAATGCCAAAGTTATGAAAAATATGGTTTACGTTGCTATACAGACACATTTAAAAAATAAAAATGTGAAATCAATTTGTTTTCTGCAAACTCCACCTGATTCTTGTTCTACATCTCCCCAAGAACCACTGTGATGATTTTCATGTTCTTTTACTGTTTTATTATTTAATAATTACATGCCAAAGTTATGACAAATATGGTTTACGTTGCTATACAGACACATTTAAAAATTCATAAAAATGTGAAATAAATTTGTTTTCTGCAAACTCCACCTGATTCTTGTTCTACATCTCCCCAAGAACCACTCTGATGATTTTCATGTTCTTTTACTGTTTTATTATTTAATAATTACATGTCAAAGATATGACAAATATGGTTTGCTATACAGACACATTTAAAAATTAATAAAAATATGAAATCAATTTGTTTTCTGCAAACTCCACCTGATTCTTGTTCTACATCTCCCCAAGAACCACTGTGGTGATTTTCATGTTCTTTTACTGTTTTATTATTTAATAATTACATGCCAAATTTATGACAAATATGGTTTATGTTGCTATACAGACACATTTTAAAAATTCATAAAAATATGAAATCAATTTGTTTTCTGCAAATTCCACCTGATTCTTGTTCTACATCTCCCCAAGAACCACTGTTGTCATTTTCATGTTCTTTTACTGTTTTATTATTTAATAATTACATGCCAAAGTTATGACAAATATGGTTTACGTTGCTATACAGACACATTTAAAAAAATAATAAAAATGTGAAATCAATTTGTTTTCTGCAAACTCCACCTGATTCTTGTTCTACATCTCCCCAAGAACCACTGTTGTCATTTTCATGTTCTTACAAAGGAGATTTAAAGGCTCAGTGATCTTCTGTGCTGTTCTCTAATGTTTTAAAGTTACTACTGAGGTAGTTTTGACACTGTGAAATATTTTATTACATTATTATTGTTTTATAAAAACATTATTTGTTGTATTTTGGCACTCCTGTAATCCAGTGTTGGCACTGGTAAATCTTTA